>NW_008751677.1:2214689-2236534 GCF_000715545.1 Opisthorchis viverrini
TCTACGCTACCTGAGCTACCGACATTTTCCTCTATAGAATATATATATATATATCATAGCGTCAGAAAGGCTGTTTTCTAACCTTCCAACCGACGTTTTCCACAAATGGATATTCATATCAAGTAAAGTTAGGGTCAATACCTTCTTCTCAAGTAAGCTAGAGCCCCATTTAAATCGGCTGAAAAACATCTGAACTAACCAAGAAGTCATGTTTTTGGAAATGCCTGGAAGGCAATCTGTTGGAATTAATCAATGTTGGATAATGCTTCGTTTTTGACACACTTTCTTAGGGTGAATGGGGAAACAAACAGCGTAGTCTCACTTACTACCATGCAAAATCAATTTCAGGTCTCGGCAGATAAACTTTAACACCAGATGAGAACGCTGGCGCAAAACCAATGAAGACTATCTGAATAAAGCCTCCTAAAGGGAGGAAGAAAGAAATGGGACGTAGGGGAACTGGGGTCAGCCTAGGACAAACGTCCAATATGCATACACCCCAGGCATTCAGTCAGGCAATCCGGATAGAAACTGAGAGTACAAACACCACTGACGCCAAGTAGCCGCCATATCATCCATTGTTTCCCGTCAAGCACATGAAGAGTCAGGAAGACAAACAACACCAACAGTACCCAAAATTTCGTAACGTTGGCGTAAAAATGTCGCCCATCTTGGTAGGCGTTGACTCGGTGTGCATAGCGCATGATCAGGCCATTTTAGCTTGCTGCAGTGTTTGAGGAAAGTGCTGTCTACTACTTCAAAAACCCACCTCCTGAACACCTCATTCCGAAATGATTTAGTTTCAGTCAGGCTACCCAGGCTTCGGTGGTCAAAGGCAGATTCTCTGCCACAAGCGTACACCAAAACATTCCACACCGTAGTCTTGTAAACGCATCCTTTTTGGCCTAGTGAAATGCTCTATTGGCGCCACAAGTGGCACAAATTGACAAATGCAATTCAGCCTTCGATATTTGCTTGTAGCACCTCGTCAGGGCAGCTACTACCGACGAGGTACATATAGATTCCTGCAAATTCCATGGTCAAAGTCTAATTTCTGCAGCATGATGTTTTCACTCTGTAGACGCGAAACACATGCTAAATTACCTTCGGCGGCTTTTCAAGTAATGTTGGCCATTCCAGCTCAACCGCGAAAATGATGACAATGTCCTCTGCTTAGGGTAGGGGTTTTGTTCTGAGAGATCTGAACTTCTGGTGTTCACCTCATTATGTCATAAAAAACGGGAGTAAACAAGATTGGAGGGAGACCTCAAACTTGTCGGATGTTATTGCTTGTAAGAAAACTTCTGAAGAGCCTCCGAAGACACGCTCACAAACATGTTGGTACAAAGAGTGCATGATATTTACGAATTTTAGCGACATGCTCTGCAATGCAAGCTTGACGAAAAGTACTAACCGTTGGGTAGAATTGAGGCCACTCTTTAACTTAAGGAACACCAATATTGTAGGGTCCTGTTTGCAAGCCGTTGTAATGACATTTGACAGAGTGCGAAGATATGGTCCATACAATCCCTTCTGGAAAGAATCCTTCTTGTTGTTCTCTGGTCATTTTCAACACCGATGCTTGGCGGCCGCACAATTATGGCTTGTTTGAAAGACTTATTGCAAAGAACTTGATAAAAGTGGACGGGGAAGGGAGCTGATGCTAGGCTACCACAATTATTCCGAGGTGCCTGTAACCCCAGATAATCATCCAGGCGGAAAGTGAACAGGAACACTATTGACATCAACTGGTAGCACTATATTGGAGCAGAGATCCACCGGCAGCACTCAGATTTCATAATATCATCGGCTGTAAGCCTACCTAACTGTAGATTTTGACTGCAACGTCAAGGGCTATTGGAGGAATCCAACGACGCATCCACGGCAAAAATTATTGGGACATATGGAATTATTTAATCAGTTTCTTGAATTACACGTTATTATTTCAGAGGTACCACAGCAAGAATTCTTTCAAACGAACAAAACCTATTCTAAACGCAACATATCTGGAGGGCATAAAAACATGTTCTACATATGGTAGGCAGTGATATACAACCGTGGATAAGGTGGCAGATGCACTTTTAGAAAAATTTCAGATTCACGCTTAACTCGGTCCGTGATAAACAACCTCATATTTTTATGGCTGCGATTGCTATTAAGACTGTCTTCAAACCAGTGCTTAGGATTTCCGTCACAGCACTGGATAAAGAGAAAATGTCACAACCCTCGTGGATTTTCATGATGCTGCTAGACTACGCTCTAGAAACGAGCCTAGAAAGCTGCTCTTACTGGCCAAAGTATTTATTCCTTTGCTGTTAACTCGCCTCACTTCTCACGTGCGTAACGTTCTTGAGGGAGCTCAGAGTTCCCTACCAAGAATTTCTAAGCACCCGTTTCCTCAACAGGTTCAGTCTCAGTTGAATATTGTACTAGTTTACTGCCTCAGCCTGAACCCTATGAAAGCTGTGTTTCTAGCAAGCTTTTCTGTAAAGAACAGATGTGTTCGCAAAATTCCCATGAAAACGCAGCGCTTTCCTTGAATGTGTCGGCCGTTTCCCATTACAGACTTCACATTTGCAATGACTACACCGGGACCCCTAAGGTAACTGAAATGTATTCAATATTAGAGTGGATTGCATACATGTCTACATTAAGTTTAGAGGTGCTAAATTAGTTTAAACCTGAAAAATATGTAAATGGAAGAGTGATGGCCGTCGTTTAAAGACGAAGAATCTGAGAATGCGACTAAACTTGTAAAAATACTCAAAGAACGGTAGAATGTTATTCAGAAAACTCAGCCTTTCAAGATATATATTAACAAGTAAAACGAATTGCGCATTTCACATCTTTTATCTTAAGGAGACCGTCGATGTGACTCGCTCCCCCATCACACAAAATGTTACAGTCTTTCCTTGGGTGCAACATCAGGACTCCAGTCGAATTTCACGATAGCCTTCCACTTCAGCTTGGGAAGCGCGACCTGCAAAGCCTTCCATTTAGACACATCGCAACCAGGCTGCGACAGGCTATCCTACTTTTCAAATGGCCATGAATGCCTGAACGCCTGTGTGCGATCCACCCCCACGGAAAAACATTTACAAAGTAAGTGATATTCTTGCCCCAGAATTGCGGTTTATCGCGTATATATTAACCAAAATCTGTATACTTTTTTATAAATTACATACCTGCAGAGATAGGCTCTACTACTGTACTGCCGCTCCATTATTGGTGAACTGTGGAAAGACTTGTCTCAGAACCATCCGACAGAATGTACTCCACTCTGGTTTCAAACCATATTTCTACAAACTAAGACGAGCGTGACATTTGACAACAGCACTGGTGAGACCGTACCTCCTTGATTGCTATGACCATTCAACTAACACTGCGCGGTAGCCTGGAGTGAGGGAAGTTTCCCCAAATGGCATGCGCCCTGAGGGAACAGGTCGCGCCCAGAATCAGCTTGCTGAAAGCCTAACAGTTCAACCAGAGTACTTCATATACGAATACACACACGCATATGGTGAGACTCCTTAGCTCTTACTGCCTGCCACCTGACCTGACAGCTAACGGCACCGTAAAACTGATCATGACACGGAAAGTGACCAATATTATCGTCGTACTTTAGCTGCACTAGAACTCTATAGAGGCCACGCAAGGTTGCTATAGCGTTGAGACTAAAACGTCATAACGAAGGTGCTATGTATTGACATACGAATCCTTCAGTGGGGTGCGTTCGATCGTTTACGAACCAGTGTTATGGGTGATGGTCACCCTTCTCACCAGAGAATATGACCAAACGTCAAAGTAGTTGAAGTAAGAAGACGATGGAAGCACTAAATACACCGTAGTCGATTTCCGGTTATTTGGTATTTTTATAACAGACCAAAAAATGTGATGCCATACTTCTTTGAGTGTCTCCGGTTCTCACGAGACAGAGTGAATTTGTCCGCAGGGAAAAAGAGGCTCTGCAGTCACTCATAGAATTCCTTCAAACGTCTAATCAGCTCATATCCTCGCTTTGCTGCTAATAAATGGATACTGACCTTTCTCAACTTTCTTAAGTTCCTATTTTTGTCGTATCATCTGCGTACATACGCACTAATTGTTTGAATTGTTCTACGAGTGCAGACGCACAAACTTCCGTCTAAAATTTGTAATTAAACTTTCTGTTGTTTCCGTTTAACTTTCATCCACGAATTCCAATAGCAGTTATTCTGTTTTTTATCGGCACATAATTAGGAGAGTAATAGGTAAAAGTTTCATCTTCACTGACCTTGTTCGGCAGTGACGGTGGCGAGTTTCGAACTCAGGGCTATATGATATGCTGGACGATCCTACTCAGCACTCCACCGGCCGATTTTACGCATTTCCGAATTCTCACATCCAAACAGGCCAAGTTGCAAATGCGTGCAACTGACTAGCATTCAAAAGAGCGGACCTCGATCAATCTCGCGTTTGCTTTGTTAAGGCTTAAGTGGGTAGCACTGCCGAGGGAAATCAAGAATGCTCAGGCGACAGAAATGTGAAAACATGTTGGCTAACAACGTGACGCTAAGCATTCTTCGGAGTGTTGAGTGCCTGCTCTCAAGAAAGTATAGTGCCACCTGTGCACTATATTGCTAATTGGAACACAAGGTTCTTTGCAGTTAATCTGGTTGAAGTATACCGTTTATAAGAGCTTCAACCGACTCCCTGATTATTGCCAAAATGATTTACGAAAGACTTCTCCGCCAGTCCACATCTTCTGTTTACCATGAGAACTCTCTACTCCGGCTACGTTTTTGAGGAAATTCATTCAGTGTAGAAAGTCGTGCGTCCGTTGATTTCTGAATATTTTCATCATTAGCGCCCTGACGAAATGGTACAACCGTATCTAGGTTCTAGAGGAAAGGTTAACCCCACCAAACTCTTTGCAGTGTGGGCAATTAAAATCTACTGTACTGGGTGTGTCCCGTGGTTACAACAATCCCTTATTAGTTCGGTGTCGTTTTATTGCCCATTAAACAAACGTAGATCGCTGTTTCGCTCGGAAGACTCATGCAACCTGGTCTTGTGAGTCCGAACACGAGAAGACGTTCCGCTGGTCCTACTTGTCCGAGTTGAATCAATGTGTACAATTCTCGCAGTGCATTCACAACTCTACACAGCCGGGGAACAACTTTGCATCGCGTTCTGTTTGTGAGGCAACTTGCATGGCCACAAGCCTCGAAGGTAACATAAATAGTTTTACGGTGATTTTGAACCCTAATCATCAACAAACTTTTTGGTGGGCTGCAAAAATACATAATTTGCTGATTTGTGCTTTGGTACAATTAGAATTCTGTGTAGTGGTTATATTTCTGGATTCCTACTGAGTACGGTAAAGTTATTGCATTCAAGCTTGAAACTAGCATTTTTTGGCAATTTGAAGATCCGACCTCTCGTTATTATTGCATGGTTTCATAAGAATTACAGGTGCACACTGAGAGTACCAAGTAATGCTTGAGAAAAACAAAAGAAATAGATCATCAGCGTTTTGATTTTATGCCTCACTCCGTAACTGAAGACTGATTCAGCTCATATCAACGCACCCCACCTGTGAAGTAATAACCAACGGTAAAGCACTGCCTTCATAGGACAACTATACAGAGTAGGAAGGCTTAGTTACTCGCAATTTGCACACTTCTGAAGAATGCCCCCCCCCCCTAAAAGACACGAAAGCAAGCGTGTCTCTAGATTCCTTGAGTTTTGGGAAGAATGAAGGTATTAGCCAGTGTGCTGGTCTGATGAGAGGTCAGCTAGGCCAACATAATTTTGTTGGTTTCCAGTTATACCTTGTGTTATACGATGCGATTCAACAAACTAATGTGGCTGGATGTTATGAAGAATACTCGATTTTCACCTCACTCCCTATTGTAGAGGTATGCCAATTGCCAAAGGAGCGTGGTCCGTGTCATGCTACTCAGACTCGCTACTACTACGACGTCAAATCTGCAAAATGTAGGATGTTTCTTTACGGTGGCTGTCTTGGAAATTCAAATCGCTTTCTTTCAAGGCAGGAATGTGAGTCTGCTTGTGGCAAGTTCGCATCCCACATGATCAGTCATAACGTGACAACATTATCCGACGTCAACCAAGCTACATCCGGAAGGCATACTGCCCCACCGGTCCCGGCAGAGGTCTTTGACAAGATGAGAAGAATCACGCGACGACATTTCGACAATTTCCGTACGTCCTTCTTCTATTCCCTGTTTTTCCACACTAGTAACACAATCATTTATGCTTTTTGTCACGTTATGGTCACTATTATACCGAAGTGTGCGGCCCACAGGACAAGTTTATCTTAACCCTATGTCTGATCTACTTTCAAGACATTATGGGAAAAGGCGAAAGCTAAACTGCTGACAATTCAGACATCGTGATTTCATTGCCAAAAAGCTTTGTCACTTCCTCACAGTATGCTGGTCGAAATCGGCCAGATCTTTGCACGTGAAAATTAGTTCCTCAATTGCAGTAAATAATCTTTTGAGGGTGACTCATTATTTATCGTGGTTTTACATATCTTCGACTCTCCTCCTTCATTCTTGATGATTAAACTAATTGGCAATGAAGTTTAAAAATTGTCGGTGAGATATTTGCCTATCTTAATCAAAACGGAAAAAGGGAGGAAGAAGGCGAGGGCAAAGAAAGGCACCTGAGCATCTACTCTAATCAGCCATGTATATAATAACCTAGTTTTAGACGTCTGTTAGCCACCAATATATGAAAATCTACAGTTGGAAACGACATTGAATTACGTTATCTGTGCTCTGGATCGATATTGTGACCACAGCAGCCCAAATGATCTGGATTGGGGCCACAGTTTCCGCCTCATGTTTTGTTCTTCTGGCTTTTCATTCTGACGCAAATGTGGTGCGCTAAAGACAAATAAAAATCAGCTGGTCGGAGTTGGTTTAGGTCCTGAGTAATGAGCTGAAACAGTTTAGAGTTTCTGTGAGAACTAAAGTTCAGCCTGATGCTCGCTTCGAATATCTGCCGAGGCTGCCCCTGTCCATCTCACCGTAGAAAACGCATATGTAAAACTCTCATGGAGTTTCCAATTATCTTCGCATAGTGTCTGTTAAGAAAGTAGTATTTAATTTGTTATTTCCGCTGGAAGTAGAGTAACCGATGCTACTTGGTAAAAGTAATGGTGTGTGTTCAAAACGCCAGACTTGTTTTTCTCTCAGTAGACTCTTTGTTCGAACTCTAGTAATGTGATATCTTCCTCTTGATGTTACTTGTGCCGGGTGCTAACGTGTACATCCAGCCTTTGTTGGTTTGCCATGCCACAAAAGTCTGATTTGGTAATGGTGGTATACATTCAGCAATCAAGTTGAAGGTGTATTACGGGCAGTGAGCATTCTGGTGCCAGCTCACTATAACAGTCGCTATTCTGTAGACGAAATACACTACTCATAAGTTCGGTTAAGAAGGCAATCAAGTTGTGGGTGCATTACGGGCAGTGAGCATTCTGGTGCCAACTCACTATAACAGTCGCTATTCTGTAGACTAAATACACTACTCATAAGTTCGGTTAAGAAGACCACAAAAGATCGATTCAGCAAGTAGCCCGTTAAAACCAAATTGGTTTGCAGATACGTATTTGGCTAATTGCCATTCTTTTTGAGAAAGTATTTTTGAAAAGCATGTTGCTGACACCTCAATCACATTTCGAATAAAGCAACAGGTCACTCAGAAAATCTATTGCCTCAGTTTGTCAAAATACAACCCGAAAACCTACTAGACTTTAACGTAGATTGATTAATCGGTCTTCGGCTCAATCGAAGTTGTATGTTGAAAAACGGATAACGAAACAAAAACTGGAGTCGAGGTATGCTGTTTTTACTAGTGAAGGTTACAGAATAGAACTGACATGCCGACTTGCTGCATAATAGTTTTATCAATTCATCATGCACATCACACTCATTCTGGCAGCAAAAACACGAAATAATTGTGACCGCAGTAAACCTCTTGTCTTTGATAATCATTGGTAATAGTCCTTATAAACTATTTTCCCTTACTAAAGCTTGGGACTTGTGTTTGGAAAGCCATTGGTATGGAACCTGTCCAACCTCGACAAGATACCATGCGATTTCCAGTGGATATCCATTCACCCAGCTCACTCGGTTCTTCTACGACCGACGACTTGGAAAATGCCAACCGTTCACCTACACCGGATGTGGAGCCAGGGGGAATCATTTCGACACAGCACAAGGATGCAAAGAAGTTTGCGAGGACCGCCTTCGTAATCCAAGTAAGTTTGAGAGATCTCCGGGCATCACTAAGTAAAAAGTGTTGCCTACGAAAATGTTTGCTTTTGTATAGCGTAGACTGCGAGTCCCGTATTCACAGTGGTAAACGGCATCTGTAGCTGAATTTATAAACAGGTTCAGCGACAAACAAACAACGTTTTCAAGCATTCTTATGTTGAGTAAAAAGAGCGACGACGCCAACATCTCATGGGAGTTTGAGCAGTGCACATTGAGTAACATCGCAGGATGGGGAGTAGCAAAAGCTTTTAAATGACATAAAATCAGGACAGGCACCGTAAAGTGGTTAGCTTCTTTTTTTACCTGTCTAACATTTCGTTTGCGGTTGACAGCTGATTACCATAAAACACCCAAACACTTTCTACCTGTCCCTCATTTTAAGTAGCTACCATCCTAGTGTTTCTAGTGAAAACTAATTGCCGTAATATCTGAGTAGTTTTTGGTAACGGTACGGGAACAAGACTCGCTGGAAACGGTCATCATTCAGAATTTAACGAGAATGGCTAACAGGTATGCGCGTATTTGTTCTACGGGTTCGTATACAATCTGATAGTATCCGATAAGCCATAAGATAATAAAATTGCCAGCTGCAAAAAAATTTATATGAATCTGAAAACTGATAACTCCTTGTTTTAGGAAAGTCCAAATACGGTGGATAGATATATTACTGAGCAACATTGTACCTCTGAAAAAACACGCAATATAAGTTAACGAGTTGATCGAATCGTAATGAAGATAGGTACCAGTCAGCCAGGTCGTTGAAGACCAACGCCGGCGAACTAAATTATTGCTGAATGTTACCTAATGATTCTCGTCCGATAGTAAGGTTGACAAAGAATTTGAATCGTTTTGCAACCTCGCTGTTCCAGTTGAGGTTACCACAGTTTTTGCGGGTTAGTTATTTCTACGACAGGTTGACATGTATTGAGTCGCGTATGGTCGACTAGAAATCCAAAGTCCATTTCATTATACGCCTACACTAATGGGCAAACCGCATCACCTGTCAAATCGGAAGACCTAAAACCACCATCCGAAAGTTCCATAGTTCTGCTGGAGATTTCCACCTCTTCGGTCAGTCTGCCATGAGGTTGGTGAATCTTTGACGAGCGCCCGAAGTTCACTGACGTTACTCGGTGGTGAAAGGAAGAAGGTCTTCGCTTCGGAAATGCCAACTGACCGGTTACAGACCATTGAACAGGGAAGCAAAACTATAATCTGCATCTTAGTTACAAAAACTGGACACCGATCTTCTCCCGAATGAGTCTTCTTGAACTTTCCTGAAGATTCACTGACTCCACTCATTCGTCGGTCAAATCCAAGCAAATGTTACAAAGTGGCTCCCCGAATTCCGCAACAGATCTCCCTTTTTCAATAGACGCAAAGCGACATTCTACGGACAACACATACTACTCGCGTGCCTTCCCATCAGTAGTATCACCGTTACAGTGGTAGTCAATCCCCTTTTGTGCTCAATGATTCCAACTGGGTGTCACGTAGATTATACTGCCCTCGTTGGGTTGCATTTTGTGTAAAGACGCTTTCTGGTTCAGTTTTTTAAATGTGCAACTGCGGTGAACAGAGGATCTGCACCTGCTGGGAAGTTCCCCTTATATTCATAGACTTTTGATGTTCTTGGTTCTTTCTTCCCATTCTCCATTGGGCCAGCCTGCGATCACAAATGCTCAAAATAGAAAGGTCTAAATAACTCAAAGGCATTTTATTGCTCCCGTTTGGACTGATGTTGAGTTAGCTTAATTTGTATATTAAATTCTTTGTTCGCGTAAATATCAACAAAGTGACAATATCGAATACCAGCCAACCCGAAGATGCTTGACTTGGTTAGGCCGCAAAATACTACTCGTGGGGCTACGTCGCTGTAAGAACACCGGTTGAAAATAACACAGCAAAAGGGTGGAATGCACAATAGCTTGTCTCCCAGAAAATCTTCAACAACTTGTCATCAATATGGCCTATTCTGGAACAGCTACGGAATAATGCCGCCATCTTTTTGGCTTACACGCCGTTGATGAATAGCAAACAGGTTCATGCTGTTGCGAGTCATGGATGCGCAAAAAAATCGTTCAAGATAAAATAAATAAAATATTGCCGCTGCCTCGCAAATGCTGTTCTCTGTAGAACAGAAGGTATACCATACGAATTCTATAAGTTTGTTTCCTATGAGAAGCTGCTCTCTTCGAAATTTTCTGAAGGCCTTTTTGAATTAACATGGAATATGGCTGCATAAATTGATAAACCACGATGCGGTTGACAGGATGACGCGAAGATTGACACCAAGCCGACGTGAAGACAACTCATTCAGACAGGACGAAAATGAGTTGTTAGAATTGTGAGTATTTGTGAGTTTAAAACAGAAAGAGTAACGGGCGTCGATATTAGTTTGAAAAATGTGTTTTGTATAACTCCTGACAATAATGATATTTTGTTCACGCAGTATGTCCTTGTAGTATGACCTGCGTCATTTTTACGTACAATCTCACTGTACGAAAAGGTCGTACCAAGCGGATCACAAAAAGACAGCTTCGACCTAGAGAAAATAGAAAATACATGTATGGGACAAAAGCTTTTAACATATATAGCAGTTCTTATAGATGACCGAAATATGTTCCATTTCCCACGTGCTTTAATGTCCGGGAGATTTTTGGCTCATTGTTTAAGCAACTGGAGTAAGAGGACACTCCGACTTGAAATATTTTCCTTACGCAAAACAAGCGCAATTTTTATCAAGTTCTTCTTTGAACCGTTGAAAATCTGGAAACAGTAGATGCAAAAATCAGGGGGTGTGTGTGTGGAAATCTTCCCGGATTCAGTATGCCTCACCCAAACCAGGACATGTAAATGTCGATCACACCTTTACCAGATTGCATTTTGTTCGTTTAGCAATGCAGTTGGAAGACGGGATCACAAAAATGTTACAAGGAACACGTGAAAAATTGCCACTGCTGCATGACATGATGTACGTCAAATATGCTGCAGTCACTGCAGTGCGCTTGAGGATAAAAATGATACCGTTATGCCAGGCAACGCTAGTAAGTGAAGAGTCATTGGCACTAGCTTTAGCATAGATATCTGTCTTATTTGACAAATGAGAACTGTTACAAGTGAAAATAAAGGCTACAGGATTTAGAGATATTCGTGTAAGTGTCAGCGGTCACAAATGTCGTTTGCTTTCGAAATCGTTCCTCCTCGTGCCTTCACAAAAATCAAATATCACGTCGGACGCCACAGTACAAAACTTTGAACTCCGCACTACGGTTACACGGCTAGATAAGTTGCGTGTGAAATGTCAGAAAATTAGTGGAACTGAACAATGTCAAGAAAATCTAAATTATTCTTAAAAGCGTCTGGTAAAGCTGGGATGGACTGAACACTAGCATGTTCTTCAGGTGCTGCCAAACACAAGAATGGAAACTGCCAGTCAAACCACTTATCCGCCAAGTTACATGTGAATACTGACTTTAACGTGACGACCTAAGTGAGGGAAGGTTGTCGTTTTTTTTCCTCACAGGCGGAGACTCTCGTCGTGCCGATTCCTACGTAACAGGTACTTTATCGCGCGTTCTGTTTGATAGAAATATTTTATAGCATCTTTTACAAGTTTTATCCGAACTATTACATAAAGTTTCGCTGTCTGTAGGAAACAACCAAACCCCAAAAGATAAAAGCCATTTTGGGCTGCTACCAAGTCTATGTGACAAAATTTCCATGAGCAAAAGATCAAACTAGATGAACGAAGGTCATACAAAATATGTGGTTGGTTAGGTGACACACAAGAAATAGCTACATTTGAGGGCATCAGAGGAAAGAATACTAGAACACAGATTGAATATTTGGCAAACTTTCATGAACCTTTCTACAGAGATCCTGTTTCAGCGCCACTTCCTGAATAGAATAAGTGTGCGAACGTTGCACGGCAGTGTCGTCCGGCATTTTAGACTTTAACAGGATAATTGTGTCGGCCACAGCCGAACTTATGTGGTTTGCTCTGTCGCATATCACGCGATTTTCTAGGACCACCCTGTTCCACTAAAATTTTGTAAGTAATCAAACGGCTTGTGTCATTTAAATCAGACGGGACCAAGTATCTCCGAGGCGACAAAATTACCCGAGCATAAAGGTAGTTGTGGCACTGAAAAAAAACGAAGTGGTAAAATCCTCTCAAAAATTACACACTTAGCTAGAGAACGAAGATGAACCAAATTAAGAACCATCCCCACTCCATGGGGCTTCGGAGATTTGTGCCGATACAACCAATATGAACTACCGAATTTGCCGTTAGGTTATAGGGTATGCAGTGTGCTGCCCAACATGGATGTCAGATTGAGTCGTTGAAAAACGGGTTGAATATAGAACGAACCACCAGCAGGCTTATCGAAACTAGTTGATCTACCAATCAAAACCAAGGACAAAATCTCGTAACACAGAGCCCAGTGCAACAAAAAACTAACCACATCACACATAAAGGTATCTAAAAGGTCACTCATTAAAAAATACTAGACGACGGTTGCTAGGCGGTGAAATTAAAGCTATGTGACAATGATGTGATGCCAAAGGATACCCATTTTTGGACAAGGAACAAGATGGCGTGCGACAAAATCTCAAGTACTACTTACTGTTGTTGTTGTGTGCTCTACTGCGCAGTTATACGGGCACACATCCAGCAACAACTTCCATTGCCACACCTCTTTTTCATGATCTTCACGTTTTCATACGACTGACATCAGCATTTGGGCGAACCAAACATCAAATCGAAATCAGCTTATTTGCACACAGTCAATAGGAACCTAATTTTTCTGCTAAGAAAAACGGATTCCAGATGTTAAGTCTTTCTTAAACCCAATTTAGTACTTTACCAAAGAAAACAGGCAAAAAGAGCAGAACCGATGTTCTACGTATAAACGGTTTTCTTCTTCAGTAAAGCGTGCAAGTAGGTGCAAACTTAAGGAGGATAAACGAACTCTTCCTGATGGAACACACTTCATATATCTTTGTTGAGAAACTATTGACGGCTCATCGGCAGTTCCGCCCTTCTTGAAGACCCTCAACAAGGAAGCGCCATCACCCCAACGTTCTACTTGAACACCGAAATTCACGCAGTTTACGAAAGACGTATCTGTTGATTCTTCTATTTTATTTTTATGTTGTACAACGTGATTCCCCCTTTTCTGTTATGTCGGTTTTTCGCCTGTACCACCCTTCTTGTTTTTGACCTGAATATTAACCGTTCTCTGACCTTGTCATCGGACGTGTTGTTTAGGTTCACACGTGGTTTCGCTAGCTTGTAAACATGTGGCTTTGAGTCAGTGTGGATTTTGAGATCCGTTAGGAATTATCAGTTCCTAAACCCAGGTATAGAAGCCGACATAGTCCCACGATTTGGGGTTTGTAAGGTTTTATTATTGTATTTATAGCACCGCATTTGTAGATAAACCTCCATTTGAACGATTCGGCTTTTGGGGTTTTGCGCGTAACTTGACGTGGTCCAACAGATTGCTGTTCCAAATATGGTACAAACTGAATACTGGGGAGACTGTTGTTGAAGAAAAAGGAGAATGTCATAAAAGTCTTACGCGTATAGCAACTTAGCTTGTGAGCAAGGGTACTTACTTAAGCTTGAAATTGTGCGAGCAAAATCTGGAACCCATCGTGATTATGCATCTATATTTTCTTTCCAAATCTCCTGACAATGGATACTCAGTGTCTGCCTGCAAACGCTATATTTTCACCAATTATGTTTCTAAGTACACACAATAAAAGTTAATTATGTTAAGCAATGTATTTTCAGGTTTGTAACGTTCGTGGTTTCAAATCATGTGTCTATGGTTTCTTCGTTTTTACTCTAAATTAACAATAGAGTCATGTTTTCAGCCTAACTGGAGAAATCTGTAGGCCTCAGAGGTACCCTACACACAGTAGTCCTCTCCAAGATGTGACATCGCTGAGCTGAGGGCATCTGAATGATAGCCTATTACTGGGAAAAGTGCATCTCTGGCGGACAATTTGCACCTTTGTGAAGTTCCCAAAGTAGCAGACCTAAATTGCCTACAAAACTGGACACATCTCTTTGGAGTGTCATGCCAATGGTTAACCAGCTCACAAGTCAACTTATCAAATATCGCTTATATAGTCTAATTTATTAATAAAACTGCATCACCTAATTGTTCTGTTCACAGAAAGTGCTCGCTGTCACCAGGTAAATGACAGAAACCTCTGTTCAGGCAGTGGAGTGCAGGGCTGGGCCTTTAATCAGTCGATTGGAGATTGTCAAATGGTTGAGGTCTGTCCCACAGGTGTGATCATCGAACCAACTGGGTCAACACAGTTTGCTTGGGATATTCTACGAAGACGCCGCACCAGTCACTGGTTGGGCACATTACATGCATCGACAGGTCAAGCACCGCAGGGTGTATACGCCACTCGCAGTGCCTGTCAGTATCACTGTCTGCCAAAACCTCCAAGAGGAACGGATGCCCAAAGTGAGTTGAATTTTGTTGAAATATATGTATGCGGCTGACTAAATGCCCCAACTACCTTAGTCAGTATATTTGACCCAAATACTCGCTGAATGATGTCACTTGGCTTCATTGAGGCTTATTTCCTGACAACTTCATTTGAAGGCACAGTGTCAAGGGTGAGACAGTCCGAGAATTTAAACATAAGCATTCAAACATTGCCAACTAAATCAAGGTCACTGAGGTCGGATGTGACTTTCATCACATTCGGATGAGGATGGGGGAATAGGATACAGGAAATTTACTACAATGGAACACTCTTCGGTTGCTAATTTAGTCTCCTAAAATTGCTAGCTGGTTGAGTGAAATCCGTGAATTTCTTCTCACGTATTGCTTCCGCAACTCGTGTATGTTAAAGAGCGTAATTTTTAGCCGCTAAATTCTACCTAAACACCAACCAGTGAATGTGGCTTTTCTGGTGAACACAGAAGTCGTAGATAGCGCAGCAGTCATATGAAATTTTGGGCGATGAGAATGGACTTGTCAGGGGCTATTTCCTTAAGGGAATCGAGATTAATTACTAAACGTAACATCTGTTTCGGCATGTTTGCTTGTGATGCAGTCCTAAGCATTTTCATCGCGCACCAACCAGTCAGAACGCCCACAGCCTTTCGCCACCTGAGCGCCATCCGGGATCCATTTTGACAGTGGCTATAAGCTACTTGTCTACTTGTCAGTAGGTAATAGCTAAGTTTCGTTTGAAACACATGAAGCCAAAATTGTCCGTTGTGGGAAAAATAGGCTAGAATATGCCACGTTGAATGATAGCACATCAGTGCACAATTCACTTGTTTACAATAGCACATTTTTATTATGTTCGACATTTACCTACCAAACTTGGCTGGTGCGTCTGCTCGGTAATTCTGGCTGAAATATCGACCGGTGGAAATGTCCTTTAGTGATTCAATGGGACGTACCATATATGTTGCCTGCTTGATACAGGATACGTGGAAGAACGCCTGTCGCTTTCACCCTAGCTAAACACTTACCAATAAATATGTGGGGAATTATGGGTAAAATTACCTTATAACTCCCCATAATTCAAACAAACTCCGGGTTTCAGTATCGTAGTTGAACGCAAACGATACGATGAGCAGTGTAAGGTTCTATCACCATAATCGCATCATCCGTTCTCTAAATACCATTACTGAAATAGACGAGAAGCATTTCGTCGAGGCCCGCCGAAAGCCGTGCTGGGGATACCTTTCTTTCATCAAAGTAGATAATATAACTTAAAAGCAGAGGGTGCTAGTAATCCTAGTTCCTAGTTTATGGGTGGTGATTTGTTTATTTACGTCTGTTTCACTTGGGAACATTCAGCAAGCGTATCCTAACTGTGGCTGCATCTTCACTTTGCAGGTAGGATGCCCTTTAATTTTCTCTACACTATCAGTCTCTTTGTTGTGACGTTGGTTTGCATAAAGTACTGTATGACATCAACTATATCTGCAAATGACTATCGGGAGACACAACTTAAGCGGGCTTAAATGTTAAGAGTTGGCCTGTCACTGGCCATTCAAACCAGAATTGACAATAGGACAGTCTCATCTTCCATCCAAAATAAATGTAAAGAACAAAGCATCTCCCTCGGGCCGGGTTACATATTTTTCCAGGAAGATGGCATCAGGAGCTCCAAAAGTACCAGCGTTAGTGTACCGGATTCGAATGAATGAGATTACGGATAAATTGGTTTTGTTGTATGCTGTATGAAATAATGTAGTGGGGTAAGTTAAGAGGTGTCATGCAGTTCGACATTCAGCGCTTCAGTTGTTGATCAAAAATGAGGAACAAGTTATTCACCTTCGCAATGCTCTGTAACACATCTTACCGCCAACGGAAAAAATCCGTATCCCGGCAATAATTACGCCCACCTTCGGGAGTGTGAAAATGTAGGAACGATTCCGACTGTTGACTGATAGGTAGGTTCCCGATATTGATTGTTTCCAGTAATCCATTGGGCCACGTGGAAACCGTACTCAGCACTCGGCGGAGAGATCATATCTGACAATCCCATACCACTCCATGACAACTGTTATAAACTGTTAAAATATCATGGTCGCGGGTTTACAGACAATAAAGCATTACACTTCTTCAGTCTGTAAATAAGTTTTTCTCTTATGTGTCGAAGATCCTACAGTAACTTACTTTTCAGTCCCCAGAGGGTGGTCTTATTAGGAGTGAGATGACTCTCGTTTTACTAAAGCTCTGCTCTTTGTTGCTAACACGTGGCTAAGCTCAAGAAAGACACGATGCTTGCGTTTGAAACAAATATGTGGGGATTTTGATGTATCCTTTCAAGAGGAAAAAGTCCAAAACAAAGCTGTGAATAAAAACATGACATCAGTTATCTTTTTTGACAAAAATGTCTATGCAAACCTACAGCATGTTTGCAGCTTGACATACCGCCTTAACTTCTTCTCTGATGTCTATTGCATTTTCCACCTTTGTTATCTGAACAGCTTATAATGCCTCACACCACATACTTTATTGTTCCAGTACAGTGGGCCAAGCACCCAAAGGCGTGGTAAACAGGTCCTGTGCCCGAAAGCCGTCATCTGTGTGCCACAGTTTCAAACTAGGTTGCAAATATCGACTGATTAGTGGTGATTCAATTGTTTCACTCGGTCTGTGTAGGCGTGCTAACCAAGCCATAGCGTGCCAGGACGTATCTAGGCTATTTACCACTTGGAATGCTAAACTTTGAGGTCCCCCACATACCAAAGCGACCAATATGTTGGTTGCCAGACTGTTGTATCCCGGCGTCGTAGCCAGCAATAGTTCGCGGAAATAGCCGCCATCTTGTTTGTTATATGGCCATCCATTAGGGCTAGCATAACTTTTGCTGACCGGATAGCAAATATCTACCAGCGCCAATAACACGGGTGGAAGTTTCTGTTCGTCTGTCTGCAATATGCTTCAAAATATTGGGATGAACAGGCACATTAACCGACGATGATTTCAGAAATAACTGTGCATTCTTTGAATTCTGCAATGTGACTTCAGAAATATGCAACTCATGTCGGCCTAATTAGGACTGCCACGCTACTACTTGATAAAATTGTATTTTTGGACACGATGCGACGATGTCAAATATTTGACAATCAGAGCTTTTGCAGAGGAAGTGGCGTAGCGCTAGGCAAACCTCATATTCGGATGGCAACGCAATACTTTGTCTGGCAGTCTAAGTTGATTTGCGTGTGTCTTAATACATTACTCTTTAAACTGACAACATCATATTCTAGGATGATATGGACTAGCTGTTGCATCCGTGGAAAATGCACTTTTTACATGTATAATGGCGTTTGAATTTTCTTGAGAGCGCCAAAGCTAGATAATTCATGCAACTTACGTCCATCACATTGTGAAAATCTATGGCGTTCTCCAGCGCGTTTTTTTTAAACTGGTGACGAATGTGAACCAAATTTGTCCCGTTTTGAGGAGCCCTATCAGCGTTCGAACATTTTGGGCGTGAGCAGTGTGTAAATATTATGCGCACGCATGCAAATAGTTTTATGTAAGCATAGTCTAGCCACTCAATAGAAGCATTTTGACCCCGTATAATGGTAAACACATTTTTGTTAAACGTAGCGGTAAAACTAACTGGAGACGCAAGCGTTTCTGAAAGAGAAGCATTAGATGAGTAGTGTCCGCGGTTTCACACCGATGCGTCGTTCATTTCATCTTTAAAACTTTCAGATGTGTGCCACATGAATCCAATCGTAACCGTGCCGTTCGGATGTAACGCGATGGTTACCCGCTGGTACTTCGAACCACGTGAGGCCAGTTGTCGTAGTTATATAACTTGTCCTCAATACGGGAACAATTTTCCAACAGAACAAGCCTGCCGATCAATCTGCATGCCAGCTCATCCGCTTGGTAAGTTTTATTTGGCCGATGGCAGAAAGTGTCTAGACAGATTCATCCTTTGCGACGTCCTTTCTAAGACTTGCGGTATCGCTAGGCCGACCCAGCGTTTCACTTTACTTACAACGCTCTGTGCTTAAGAGAACCTCACATCAATACATCAGATTCACTTGAAACGATTGAGCTATAGTATACCGCTCGGTAGAAAGAACGCATTGAGCTTATGACAAAGTCAAATAAAATTTGTCTTCTCGGACAGGATAAGAAGAGCTCGTCCGGCATTCTTAAGCGCAGCTGGTGGACCTACGTTTTTCTGGTCCTGTCTGCCTCTGCTGTAGTTATTCTGAGTGAAAAATGTTAGCTTAGAACTAAAAAGCTATGTTTTGGAGTATATCTGATCACAATAACTGCTGAGGGTCAGGTTCAAGATAATCATCCCAACAACTTATTTGTCTTCCGGGTTTTTACCTGAACACCTTGTGTTTTCTGTTGGATTACTCGACGATACTCAAGGAGACATTCACAGAGCAAAATTCTCCCCTTCGAAAGTGACTGATTTCTAAATGAGTAGTAATTTCCCACAGAATGAAGTGCCCAATTCATAACATAGAAAGATTAGGACCCAGAAAACTCGTCATTTCTCTTGGATTCTTTCTAAACCGAAGGTTTTTACACAGTGCTGAATAATATGCGTCCCACTATTATGGTTAATCGTGAACAAATAGCAAATCTAGGCTATCTGTCAGACACTGAAACATCGACGAGTTTGGATGAGCTGTTAAATTCAGGTGAAAGTGAAATTAGGTTTCATAACTTTGATTGTGGTGCAGTAAACCAACCTGGCGGGAACTTCCTACAGATGTGACAAGCCATATCGAAACACGTTTTACGGAATCGATAAACCTATCCCCTCATTGACCCGCCAAAGAAACTATCACTCAGTAGTTTTGTATCCTATAGCTTTCTGCTTTACTGACGGCCTGTTAAAGTGGGGTACATGCACGCGAGCAAAATGAGTACAGATATGACTGTGGATGAGCACATACTCGGAGCCTGTCCCGGCACTTTCACAGAACGCGGCGTTTATTGACTCCTCATGATCAGATTCAACGGCCGCAACTGACTGAGATTTTGTAAACTTCAGTCGTCTCGTTGAGTTTTCGCGGCCGATTAGAATGTGTCCGAATGCACCAAGAACGAATTCAGTTGAAGGGAACCATGTTTTTGCTTCTCAGAGACTGGCCAGTAAACGCTCAATTCCGCACAACGCACGATAAGACATTGTAGAGATTTCGACGACCCAGTCACTTAGACAGCTACTCGGGTTGACATATCCCGAATGTAGATGTTTACCCAACACCAACGATATGGCATTTCCCAAGGGACCATGTTCCTCTATATCACGTACAAGACAGTAATATAGAACAGCGCAAACGGTAACAATAACCGACGGCATAAAACAAAATATTGATTCCAGATTATCCAGTAGAGTATGATTCATGCGTAGTTTTTACAGTAACATCGCCTGACGATCGAGTGCAACCTCGGCATTGCGCGATATTTGAGCGGACTCCCATGTTGACAAGATACCGACTGGTAGTTTGTTCTGAAGAATTGCACGAAGTAACTGGAAGTGTTCGAGAAGTAATCTGGGTGAGACTGTTTCTACTTCAAAGTGTACGTGCATGATGAAATGGCTGGAGGTGCAGATTCGACGAAACCCCCTCGCTGGTATTCTTCCACTTGCTGTGCAAAACACAGGCTATCTTGAGTCTCGTTTTAAAGACATTCAACAAAATTTCTTCTGTTTTTGAATCAAGCACTTTGGGACTTTTGCTCAAAATTCGCAATTTATTGATTGTGCCTAAATTTGACTCCGAGGTTTCCCACTCATAAAACGGTTAACCACTGTTTAACCATTGATCGCATCACACAGTACTACACCTTATACTATTGAGATGTTCACTTGCGAAGACGGATCAATTAGTAACCTGGCTGCTCGGGCATCCTCAGTACGCTTCCGTTTTATGATCTGTGTTCTTTACTGAGGGACCAGTATGCTAACGACAAGGTTTCTCAAACGCTGGGATACCTCAATTTTTAATTACCAGTGGGCAAATACTCCCAAATTTTCACCAATAACATATGCAGTTAGCCACGCTTGTTAGGCAGAAACAAAATAACAGTAGAATAATCGATATAATCTTTCACTAGTCAAGTGATGCCAGCGTTTATGCACCATATCTACCCTAACTTACTTATTTTCGATTATGAATACACGAAACAGATGTTTGCCGTCTGCCACGGGATCACGGAGGTTGCTCTAAATTCCAAACCCGCTGGCACTATGACATGAGCAAGAGAGCATGCGTGCCCTTCATCTACGGTGGATGTTTTGGAAATTCAAACAGATTTTTATCAAGAGCAGAATGTGAAAGCTTTTGCACATCACGTGATGTGTGTCGACTTCCACTACAGGTGAGAATCACTCTGGTCATGTTTCAGGTCTATAGTCAGGGTTCACTACGGTTTTCATCTTTATTCCCCAGGTTATGATCTTAGTAAATAGAGTATGTAGCAGGTCAGTTAGAAATTTATCCAAACAACTGAAGGCCATCCTGAATTTGAGAACAGACACGTTTCCAGTAGGGTCACTAAACGTCTCTTCGTTTGGAACCACTGACCTAATGTAATGGGACGACGATCTGAGGCAAAGTAGACATATACACAATGTATTATGTAGCTATTGAATACGACTGCTGGACTTTCCTCAGTTCACTTTTGCAACAATGTGAATAGGTGTCAGACAACACATCTGTATCAGTTCAAAGGATGTAGCCCGGAGCAGTTCTGCATTGCGAAGCTGGTCGATCCGAATCAGGTTTCAAACCACACCAATGAATGTTGCATCAGAATGTGTACACCTCTCACTAGGATACAAGCAATCTTTAAGCATCTCAGCCAATTTTCTAACGGATTCAGAGTATCACCACTCGAACCACTGATACAGATTCAGATTCAATAAAATACCAATCTATGTTACTGAGAATAACTAGTTATCCCAGAAGCATAATCATTTAGGGCTATATATGCTGAAAAGCCAAGAAGCACTGTACAGCTGTTTCATCCTTATTGGAAATCATCAGCAGTGCGCATCTCA
>NW_008751677.1:2236767-2250511 GCF_000715545.1 Opisthorchis viverrini
ATTTGGGTTGAACTTTAAGATTAGGCCAACAGATGGAGCCGGTAATTGCGCAGCAATGCGCATTACTTAATTTGCCTTTATCCACTAAAATACGCTTCGGAATTTCTTTGACTTAAAATATGACGCCAAATTTTTCGAACAAATCACTCCACGTTTGGTAAACCAGGCGAAGTAGATAGTTGCCTCTAACTATTGCAAAACGCCTAGTCTGTATATAAATCCTTCTGCTTTCGATACAGAGAAACTCCAGCGACCCCACATATCCCAGGAGGTATTATTTCGATCACGTAACAGGTAAATGCCGAGCGTTCCACTTTACCGGAATTTTGGCCCATGGAAACAATTTTCCCACTATGGAGGCTTGCATTGCCACCTGTTTATATGTCCCTGACATCGAGGTTATCGACATGGATGCACCCACAACGAACGTTCTGCCAAAAGTTGCTCAGGATTCAGGATTTGGTGCCGACAATTTAAAGACCTCTTCTGTAAGGAATGTGGTGATTTCGTCAACCGATATCAAGACGTCTGATATTTTCGTAACAGGTACGTCGTTACTTGACGATACAAACCTTCACTATTTTATGTGTGACTCTTAATCACAATTTGATGCTCGCATTCAGAACGCACTTATGTGTAGCGTTTCCTCCAGTAGCTGGACATGCGACAAGGACTTCACTGAGCTGGGTCAGCTAGAACGCATGGCACTCAGAATGGCACGAGTTTGGACAGAACAAAAAAATAACAAAACCAATGCTGGCCAGCTGCAATAGAACTCAGCAAAATAATGAAATAGAAAAAGTACCATTTTGAGTTGGTCAAGCTAAGCTAAATATGAGCGAAGTAGTCGATATTTTGTTAAAAAAAATGGGCAAAATAAGAGTTAGGTTTTTGACGGTAGGTTGCGTTATAGACATCATGCGGAAGTGGCACGAAACGTTTCTCATGCTATGATCGCCTAATGCTTTTGAAACGAAAGCTGTCATTGAAAGACTCGGTTTGTCAGTACATTTTTTCAAGTCCTTTACGTTGATATCCCCTATGATCATTGAATCTACGATCCAATGATACTATAGGACTTACCTTGCTCCAAACTAGTTACACAAACACTATTTGGAGCCAGAAGTTCAGTTTTTTAGGTTGTTTCTTCATGGAGGAAAATGGCGATGGCGGCAACCTTCAGAGCTAAACTTCGCTTCATAAAATTTCTGATCACCACTGATGAAAAAGAGATCAATTGTAATGGCTAGCAGTTTTAAAGTTTGCGGATTCCTGTGAAAGGCGTTCCTCGTTGGTGCTCACTCATCAGTCTCTGTCACATCTATCGCAAGGACACTGTCCCCAGTACTTTACTAGCATGAACATCGCATTATTTCGAATCGATGTTAAATAAGCTACTTGATTTGATCGCTGGAGCGACCAGCTGAGCGTTAGCGTATATGTATCCTCTTAGCAACAATATAAACTATTAGTGTTCTCTTTTGTTAACAACAAAACCACTTGGTAAATCAGAAGGCGAGAAAGAGATACTAATAAAACCTGTTTTGAGGTCGTGAGGTTACAACAACTACGTGCACCTTAATCAAATACAATACAATACCAAAAATAGAGAGTTTCAAACGAAGTACTTATCGTTCTGAGTGTGAATTGTAGTAGATCCACCGAGTTCGTTTGGGTGCAGGTAGCCGTGTTTCTTTTGGCAGATTTCCTGCTACACGATCCTCGTTGTCCGCAGTTTTTGGTGCTTGAGCCGGTCTGTGTTCCGACGCGCGAGTGATGTGCGTGTGTATTTGATTGTGTTCTGTCCTTACATATAGGTCGTTGCAATGAATGGAACATGAAAACAATGTGAAACCACCTGGTGTCGTTCAAAAGGTCATGGAACGGGATTTGACATATTGTCGTACTCATGTCATGATTTTGACGAGTGACTGAGACAGACGAAATGGAAGGGGGGTAGTAGGTGCCGGTGGGAAATTGATTAGAGGAGTAATTAAGCAGAAAGGTAAGCGTTACAAAACCACCCGTTTGGGTGATTGCAAAAGGCCTCAGTCAAGTTAGCCGATCCAAACACCGAAAAAACCCCGATTTTCGTTGGAACAACTCACTAACTAGTTTTGAATGTTTAAATCCCGAAAAGTTCAAGTACAACAAGACGAGCGGTTAGCCAACCGTAATTTCGACTTGATGACGTTTGGATTCCAAATTCTTTTCAGACGTTTTTAGCTATAACAAAGTAACATAGAAAATATACTCCTGGTCTTAGTGCTAACCTATTTTTCCAGTCGTTGAAACAGGGTGAATTTTGTTGTTGACTGTATCACCATTTATTACCCACCCATGAAATAAACCGTTCTTTTCACTGTTTCAAGAAACTCCATTCATTCCATATTCGTACCGTCTGTGTAGAACACAAGTCACTTTGCATAATGAGCATAACTGATATGGGAGCAAAAAATCTAGTGGAGCAAACAATCTGCGAACCCGAGGATATTATTCATGAACTGGGACACAGATTCCGACCAGTTCGCACAAATAGTGAACGTGGGGATGAGGTTGACGGTTACTGCGAACAGACCCTTGTTCCTATCTGCCTGACTGAGCCAAGGCGTGTGTTTGGGACTATCATGGATCCGCTGATGCACACGATCGGACGTGTGTTTCGGACGCAAGCTGAATGCGAAGGGATATGTCTCAACCGCCGACGGGTCCGAAGAAGTGCTACCCACTTGGAGGATCTGGTGGAAGGCAAAGAAGAACTGGAGAAAATTGTGGACGGTTTATTAAAGGAGAGCGGGTACGATTCAGGTAAGATATGTGCAGAGTCCCTTTCCGGATAATTAGCCTATACCATTTTGACATGAATCCGCACGGAACTATCAACTTCCTTGTGATGTTTACGCACTGAAAAGCTGTTTTAATCTAGGAGTTCAAAGTAATAATAAAAGCCAAACAGAGCTATCAATTCATGACAAGCAGGCACAAGAAACCAATCAGAAATGCTAAAATGAACGCGACGTCTTGATTATGGGCTCCGAAGCACTAGAGTTTAAGCTACTTGTAGACAAAAACTGCCGAAACTGCTGAAACAGTTGAGATATTTTCAGGGCGCGCCTAGACAAGAAAAAGCACATGTGCAGAGAGTGACGCATCCCCAATGTCACCATCGGTTCAACACGTCCTGAAAATAGGTGAGTTGGCGGCTCTCACCAAACGGCTTAGCAACACACGACCAGCGTATTGGGCCTGAGGCTGTTCACGACCGGAACACCACCATTGGCTGTACGGAACGAACAAGTGAACGACCATATTTGGCCAATTAGTCATCCTATATATTTACGCAGACGCTCTGTATGTTTTGTCCTGGCAATACAGCCGTGTCCCCAGTTCTCTGTCTTCTCCGTATCGCGTAGTCTTGCAGGCTCAGTGCAAGCGTAACCCATAGACGGCCACCCAGTCACCGCAAGATACAACAGATATGCATCATACAGACCCGTGTTTAAACCAATGAAGAAACACCGCACAGTGGTTCCATCCCTGAATAAACCACTAGCAGCCTGCATCCTGCATATCTTGATCAAGACTACAACTAGAATCCCTTGTGAATACAAGCTATGCGTTTCGCTGATAATCCACGAATAGTAGATTAACAGTGTAGGAGGATCTATATTGAAAATAACATCTCCGATGGTTTTAGTACGGGGCCTATTGACTATTAGGCACCTCAGGTAACAGTTGGAACTAATCACTTGCAATCACTCAGAGATCGGAAAAAAACTGAAAGCAGTCTCACAAGCTTCCTCCACTTGTCAACTGTGTCTTTGCTTTGGCGCATTAGATGACGTGCTCATTTGCTGGATGCATTGAGATAATGTGAGCCACTGTACACTCCCTACACTGGATTCTAACTTTGTACATGAATCAATATTCCACCATGGCATAGGAGTAAGCAGGGCTGGTTGGGAATGGCACCACCCTGATCGGACGAAAGCTGATAAGAGGAAGTAGCTATGGCTTACAAAGTTAGTTTTTAACATTATTCCGAAGGCATCGTTTCGAATTGTGATCAATCTTCGTGCATGACAGTAGCGGACTACTATTTACGTTTTGAACGAGATCAATTCATCACAGAGCTGCGCAAACTTTGCCTCGGGTTTTACTTAGCCACAACTGGTGCCATGAAGTTATCAAAGCCAGGTGTATTCATCTGTAATTCGTATTGTCATTTACATGTCAGTTGTCCGTCAACCGAGGGGGTTATTATCCTGCAGGAGATTCACCCAACTCGCTGAATTTAACGCTATTACAATGAACTCTGACACCGCTGTGAACCACCTGGTGCGTGTGTTGCTCGTCGCAGACAAATGCAACCGATTCATGATGTTCTGGGATATTCGGAATGGGCCGAAAGACAGCCGGTACCGGACTGGATCATTGTGTAGCTGATTATAGGTTTGATAGGCTTGAGAGACGCCGGATGTCCAATCTACTGGGACAGTTACAGTATCGGTCAGTGCGTCTATGGAGATCACTGCTGCAGTACCAGGAATCAACAGTTTAAGAAAACCGATAGGAAGAAATCGGAACAAGACGGCAAAATAAAGTGGATTACATCATAGTCTAATCAGTTCCGGAAAATGAAAATTGCTTGTTACAATATGGCATGAAACACTACTCATAAGGTCGCTGAAAACCCTTCGACAGTCCACGTCCATATGAGTACCGTGTCACGCCTGTATTGCAGTACTGGCTTATCGCACCTCGAAACGTGAAGTGATCTGTCGAAGCACATTCAGCTGAAGAAAACCGTAAACGAGAGAGTCAGTTGGGATTTAGCTGGGTCTTTCGTAAAACAACAAACTGGCGGGCAAATGAGTGCATTTCGCCAACTGACTATGCTTGCTTAATGCGGACAGCCTTGACTACGCTGCGCACGTGGTGAGCTCTACAACAGTAGACAACACAAATCACTTTGGTTATTTAGTCCAGGGACGAGACTTTCGGAATCACATTGGCCAGCGATAACACGACATTGGGTTTAGTTGAGCAAACTCTGAGAAACTTCAGAAAAGGCTGGATTCTCACTAGAGCTCCATATCAGTAGCATAGTTATTACCTGCTCAGGTTTGTCAGCAAAAGTACACAGGAAATCGCATAAAAGCGGTGAATGTGCTTTTACATCTTCTATAGAGGAAAATGTCAGTAGCTCAGGTAGCGTAGATTGTCGTTGGCTTGTTCGCTGAGCTGGCCAATTTGATTGCAAACGTTTCATCACCAATCGAGGTGACATCATCAGTGCGTTATTGGGGAGCGTAGTAGTGCGTAGCGGTGGGGCACAACTATTAACCCACCGCTACGCACCACTACGTCCCCCAATAACGCACTGATTATGTCACCTCGATTGGTGATGGAACGTTTGCAATCAAAGTGCTTTTACATATCCAGGAAGCTGAAAGTATATAGTGAGAACCACATAGGTGATACCCAAGCGCCATAAGACCCTCAAGAGTTTGCCCTCATGAGATGTGTTGAACGATACATACTGGCCATTTTGGCTCACTCCTCATTTTGAGATTGTGTTGCAAGATGAAAAACGTTATCATTTTTATCTTATGCACACTTCGTACTCAGTGGTTCACTTTAGTCTTCAAGCTCTGAAATCTTGTCTAATTATCTCTCCACTTGCCTTTCAGACAGCACATCTCAGCAGACTGTTCGAAACGGATGTTCACCTGAAAAATCAATGGCAGAACAAGTCGATCAGTAAGTGCACCGAACCCACGCCATTCCTTCTTCAATTCGGTCTGGCTGACTTCCTGCGTGCAGAAAACGAACATGCGCATAAGCAAAGTGTACAGTACTGGTACATCCCCCAAAATAGCTTATTATTAATTGCACTTAGATGTCCTTTGTTGCTTCGATCGGACGGCGAACCGAACAATCAGGTTGACAGGGCCCTGGGACAACTACAGTCACAAAGTATTCTGGACTGAACAGCAAATGACACGTTTTTCCTATAAATTTTGTCACCCAGTGCGTTTAAAGAACGCAAGAAAACGATTGTCCTGTATTGGGACCATTTTAGTTCATCAGCTTTATAAAAGAGTTAGAAGGCAAATATTTTAACGGATATGGTTTACAGGCAGTTTATTATTACATTTCAAGGATAGATAGGCAAGCTATTCCCTAGACTGAACATGAACGATAGCTAGCGAGAGTTAATTCTGAGTAATTTTCATCTGTATTAGTGTATTTAATTTTATTTCATTGAAGTGAATTGGTCGTATCTGATAACCTGCTTCAAAATAACGTCAAAATGAACCCTGTGTTAAAGATGGTGTGTACTAATAGGAGCGAGGATACCTACTGTTCAAATTATATCAGAAAACACGTAGGTAAGGTCACGGATGTATCGTGTACAGACGGCCAAACAGATCCGCCTTGTTACTGATAGGCAAACAACTGAGTCATCACACCTCGCTGATGATCGATGGCAGACACGCACTCGTACAAACCACCGGTACGCATCCAATCAGCCACTAGAGTCACATGCCAAACCGGCGGTGTATGCCGAACGGACAGCCGCACGCGCGAACCCTCTGACACATGAAAACGACTACTACTGCTCCTAACCGCTGGATCTAGTCTACTCAAGCCTTAAGTCAATTGCTGATTGGCTTAGGCACCTTTACGAATCTGCAGCTTGCTTGCTTCAATCCGGAGTCCATCTGTGCTGTCGGCTAAGTCAATTCTGATTGGCTTAGGCACCTTTACGAATCTGCAGCTTGCTTGCTTCAATCCGGAGTCCATCTGTGCTGTCGGCTCAGGTGTTTGTTCCGCACATAAACGATGCTTCCTAGTTCTGATATGGTTTAAATGACGGCGCATTATCTTCTTGAATTCCAACATGTCGATGAGTCTACGGTTTGTCGACGTCACACATCCACGCACCATCTGACGGCTGACGTTTGACGTAAACCAGGTCGCCACTTCGTGCAAGGTTGGGCGTGTTTATCAGCGCTTTGCTTCAAGGAGGACTGCCGTTGTTCGCCCTAAACCGCCAAGTCCGGCCATAGTAGATCCAGACTTGTTCGAAGTCTTTGTCCCATTAGCAACTCACATGGCGCCTGGCCTGTAGTAATATGCGACGTAGGTCCGGACTGCAGTAAAAGCATGTTTAGTCTTGTTTGTAAAGGACCTGGGTTTTGTTTCATCAATCCATAATTCACCGTTGCCACCGTGCGTCCAGCCAGGCTGTTAATAGCGGGTTAAAACATGTTCTATCCCGTCGGTTTTCAAAAACAGTTGAAATTCCACACTGATGAATACCGTGACGTTATCGGAAGCACTCGTCCCAGGTACATCGTGAGATGCAAAAGTGTTGCGAACTGTGGATGTAATCGACGTAGTTCGGGCGGGCACCGCTACTGTCCACCTAAAACGGGTCGACAATCACAAGCATCATATAACCATCAACAGGCTACAACAGGGCCACACTACGTGCATGCGTCTCCGCGGTCGTAACGGCCACTTTCATGGTGATATGGGCGTTGCAGTAGGCAAAACCCTATTTTTCTGAAATGCATTACAATTTTACACCATCATTTCCACATTATGATTGGTACCAGGCCACCAGATATCCAGGCGGCTACTACTATATCGCATACATTTGCGGTATGTTCATCAGTGGGAGTTTCAAAAACCTACCCTATTTTCCTCCGCGGGACACGCTGCACTGATTGGTGCTTTGTCCATAGACCGTCATACTTTGCACACGCATATGTTTGAGGGATAAACGCCAAAATACAAACCTTTCTCAGGCCTTAACTGCCGAACTGTTTCACAAAGCGGCTTGGATATCTGGAAGGAATTAACCAGAGACAATGTTCCACATTAAATGAGTTGGTAAATACTCATGTTTTAAAAACATTGTGTCCTGACAAGAGTAGTTGCCGTTATGTGAAAGAACTAAAGCCAAACCTCTAAGACCGCACGACGTGCTAGTTTAAGGTGGAACGTAGAAGCTAGCTGAAATCAAGCGATGTCCCTAATATCCACTATACTGCTCCCTATCTGTCCAAGACCAAATGTAAAATGATGGAAGAGATATTATTCTATTTTTGTCACAGTGTGAACTAGGCTGCGTTACAGTACTTCACCTAGATTCACTATGTGTCTGAGCTTAATATGACTGGCAAGGGTCGTGGGCCGCTAGCTTGATTGACACGCTATACCCTTCAAATTTTGGTTTTTCGTACCGAATTTGGCAAGCGCATTCTCTCGGTTACGCATACTACCGGCTTTAGAACAGCATTCTATTCCGTCTTGGATCATTCTACCTGAACAGAGTAAACTGCGATTCGTCTGTTAGGTGCATAGTATGTGCTGTTTACTGAATTTCAAGGGATGCAACTCATTTGGTGCAGTAGGTCTCTCTCGAAACGGATTTAAACTTGCTTTGCGTTATAACATCAGCCTTTTTCCTAGAACATCTGATTATCCGTATTTTTCCGGACCCACTGATCTCGAGCGCGATCAGTTTTGCGTAATCTTATGTTCATGTTACCCTGATTGCCCTGAAGTTAGGCTTTAAAATAGATGGATTCCTTGGAAACTGGTACTACTCCAACAGAGTGAAAAACATGGTTAGCTGGCCAACAGACAGATGTTCCAATGTAGATTGTTGGAAAAGTAACTGACATACCTGTTGTAACAACCAGCCCAGTTCGGAAAATTTTGTAATGGAAATTCTGAGCATTTTCACTAAACTGGCAGATGCCCTGGTATTCATTAAACACCATAAAATAGATTTGTTACAGCAAACGTTCAAGCTCTCTTGTGCAACCCAGGCAACCGGTTGACATTTCATATTCTATTCCATACGCTAAATAGCGGTGCACCGAAGTATAACCGATTAGATTGGGGTAAGTTTGCGGAGGACCCGAAGTGATCAGCTTAGTGATGACATCCTGAGTATAACCACGTGGATCTGGCCACTTCACCCACGGATTGACCAGACGCAAGCAAATATTCACCGCCAGGTTTGGCAGTTGCCAAACTATGTCAAAGGAACGGACTAGTTTCCTGAGGTACTTAGTAAAAGATGTCCACGTTTTCCGCCCTTTCATCGGCACTCACTTATACAAACTTATACAAACAACTTGGTTCAAAATACCGCGATCAACCTTAAATACCTTTGTTATATGAATCTAAAGGATAGTGCGAATGGGGATTTCACATCCCCGGCTCTTTGGTTATGTAAATGTTTGGGAGCGACGGAGAAGTCACCGTTTCAGATAGTGGAAATCGCGAATAATTCCAGTGTAGATGTAATGAAGGACGTAAAACTGACAAGCGTGTATGTGTGTGTGGGGGGGGGGGGGGGGGTCGGCCAAAAAAACCCGAGGCTGTAAGCGGTTATCATCGATCATCGATCATCATCATCATCGTCATCAGCATCATCATCATCATCATCATTCGTCATCAGCATCATCATCATTCATCATCATATCATTATCAGGGACAGCAACATCAGCATTGATACTGATGCTTCACTGTGTGATGCTATATCTCCCTTGTTCTGTTTATCGTCTCTTTTGTCGTCATGAGAAACGTAGATAACCCTGTCCCACACATATCTGGAACCACGAGCAAATAATAGGATGGAACTGACCTTATCGAAGTTGTCTTTGCAGCGCAGCTTTACGTTTCCTTCAATGGTAGTGATCTCTCCAATTCCCGTCGGCAAGAAAAAAAAAGCAAAGCTTTAATGACGCCCTACTTATCACATTAACTCGTTTGACAGGATGAACTGAGTTTTGGTATGTCCAGTTGATTGCTTTATTCGTAGCATATTGTTTCATTTGTGAACATTCATCGACAGTTGAAGGCCACATTAGAGTCTGCTTCAACAAATAGCATTTTAGGCATCTTTTAAACACTGACTGCCCAAAGATGTAGATGATGTAGACAGAAATTTACAATCCCATTTCTTATGCTTTAAACATGTAGTTTTTGTTAGGGTTAGTAAATATTAACGAGACCATTTTGCGCAACGTATCGATTACTCTCGCGACACTTCCGTTTCTCACCATATATTTTCATATCATCAGTAATGGTAAACACTAGGGGGGCTATGATCGGATTTTACGGCGGCTGTCTAAATAACCAGCCACAATAATAACTGTCTCCAGGGTTCAACAGATTCTCCAGAACATTTGCCTTCCGGCGACCATCAGACACTCATACATTTTATAGGACTGGACCACGTAGGGGTTAATAAGTAATATATACGACATGCCGTCGTGTAAAAGTACTACAATAATCAATATAAGGTGACAGTTTCGTCATTTACTTGTAGGTTGTCTGTGCTAAGTATCTACATCTGTTTAACAGCAGAGCAGATTCAAGGAAGAATGAATGAGCACCTTACGACGTTTAGGAAGTACATTGAACTGCTCACTAGGCTTCACTTCTTACCAATATTCTATCCGTGGATTCAGATTCGGCTTACCACTTTAGCCGATATAATGAGACTTCATAATTTTTTCTGCAGTCTCGCTTTATCAGCGGCCATTCACCCCAGCAGCCTTTCAGATCCAAACAACATCAGCTGAGTTGAATCACTTTGATTCCACCGTCTACATCAGACCAACAGCTGCTCCAAAATGGAGTATCACAATATTGCTTTTGAACATTTCCATGGGCGCATTTTAATCCCGTCCGTACTAGTTACAACCCTACTGAAAAAAGGTTAGTCACTGAGTCACAAATCTTTGAAATTAAAACTTTCACTTGGTCAATGGACTGCAATGCATGACAGACATGAGTGCATATCATCGAATAAACAGTCCGTTCGGTTGAACATTTAGCAACGAAAATGTACCGGTCTATAGTAAAATCGGGAGGATATTTTCGGATAAATGAATCAGAGTGTGCTTCGGTGAGATTCGATGAGAGGATTTGCATTTTTCAGATACAGTGAACCAGTGTTACTTGATAAATGGAAGAGCTATTAGCTTGTGTTGGCCGACCACACAACCATCAGGGTGTCTGGTTCTTATTGATGCAAACCCTGCCTCGCTATTGCCTAATTGTGCATATATATACTTGGCTCGCAAATAAAACGAGTCGACATGCTTTTAGTTGAACGTTAAGAATAACTACGTTTTGTTCGCATAGAGTGTTGTTTTGCAAACGAAGGACTGGCGATACCAACTTTCATGTCTCTGCACACGCACACATTCGTAAAAGTCACTCAAACTGGCCAAAAATTATGAAAAAAGTAAGCTTCTCGCAAGCAGTGTTTGAAATGAATGCTTCCGATCTTTTCGGATCTTCCTTCTTGCTCGTATTTCCCACGTTAGTGTATCTTAACCTTAGTTTGCCTTATTATGCTAATACTGTGAGAGGTATGAAGAACATGAGTAGAATGTTTTCGTTCCAATCGATTTCTGTGTAGACCATCATCCGGCGTCCTGCCTGGCTACCCTGATTACGCACGACATATGTGAGTGTATTTTCACTTTCCACCCACCACCACCGCCCACCAATGTCGGCTTGTGGAATGGAAAGTGGCTCCCACACTTTGAAGTGACCTTCATTACCCACCCCTCGAAAACTGAGAACGATTTCCCTCCTACATCTGTGAATTGACCTTCATTTCCCACCCCTCGAAAACTGAGAACGATTTCCCCAAAATTTATTAGCCATCTCCTTCTCTCTGAGGAACATGGGTTGCTTTAGCGGTCCATAGATCTTGCCAGCCTGTGTGACGATGGACGAATCCAACGGAACAGTAATCAGAGCTTGAGTGCTTTCTCCACATTCCATCATAACGATCTCGAGAACGAATTTAATCAAAGTACAAGTGTCCTGTATACAGAATCGTTGTGAAATAAATCCTAGCTACTGGGTGGGAAACTTACACTTCTCAAAGAAAACACTAGAGTTAACAACCTGAACCTGGGGTGTTTGTAACGGTATGTAACAACGCCAGAATTTCTGTCTGAATAGGAAGTAATACTGCGAACCACATAGAGGTGGTTTGTTAATATTATAACATAAATCTCCAAGGCCCACCCACTTCCACACTCCAAGCCTTTACTCAAGAAAGACTATCTGAAGTAAGTCAAGATACCTCAAACTGATCGTTGTTGAAACTTGGATTAGGGTTCAAGTGTTTTTTCTGGACATGACTTAAGAGGCTTTCAGGTATGTTGCAAAACCGTCCCCAGTGGTAAATATGCTATTGCTTCCAGGAGATATTGCTTTGTAAAAAATTGCTCTCTCGTTCTGCATTGGGCGAGTTATGTGAAGATGTTTCTTCAATTCTGGGGACATTGTACTCGGTCAAACTGTCCGAGTAGATCAATTCCTTTTTGACGCATGTTTGTACTAGGCTGTCATCCTCCCTATTTACTACACTGAGCTTCCTCTTCACTGTTCACGTTCCTTTTACGTTCATAATAGGATCGGGCTAGTTGTCTTTTTTCTATTAAAGTTCTATTATATAGATCTGAACATCGAGTATTAAGAAGCATCTGAAGTAAATTCTCACAAATACAATTCTTTTGAGGGCATTCTGTGAATATTCCTCAGGGTGGAGGGCAACTCGTGGTTTTTATGCTCGCACCATGAAAATTCTGCAGCAGCCACAAAATATCTTCAACTGCCTCTTGTCTACCTCGTTTGGATGGTCACCAAAATCTCTGATGTCCATGAATATCAAGAATTAGGAGCTTCCAGCAAGAGAAACGAAAAAGTAAAATGTGGGGATAAGTAAGCCGTAGGAGTAATAGTCAACCCGGCAACGACTCAACTTGTTTAACTGTAAGGGTTGACATCTGATCTTCAACTGGGTTGTACTCTTTTATCCCGTGTTAAAAATTGCCTAAAGAACTCATCATCATGTGTCAACAGTTGACAGTTTGATACAAAGAGTCGTACATGTTCACATGAGTCGTGGTTAGTTTCGCATTCCACCCCAGAAAAATTGCTACAACCACTGAAATTGAGAGAAGAAATTTTCTGCTTATAAGTCTAAGTAAGCGTTTGTAAACCATATTTATCTAGCCTTTGAGGGTCACATGATTGTGGCTGGCGTTGTGGTCGTGTGCTGTTCGTTGGCAGGTCCCTGTAAACCTTTTCCCGAGTGGACATTTTTTTCGGATTCTATCCGAATAGACGTGGTTGACAGCATTTTCGTTTTTGACAAGCACTGGTATGATGCAAGGTATGCTGCATCACATGAGATAGACAGTATGGATTGGATTGATGACAGTGTCATCCAGGACTGGTAGAGGAACATAAATGTCAGCTTTGTAACAAAGAATTTATAAGTGAATTGGAAGCGGACAGTGACTAGTGACGCCCTAAGAACCTTTCGAACTGCCGAAATGTCTTGGGGAGTTCGCTTGTATATCCGGATTCTGAAGAAGCATGCTGCCTAAACAGAGAGGAAGATCCTGTCTAGCAAATATGTACACACGTGTCTGGTGCAAAACTCATAATAATATAAGTTCCCAGCTGATCACCTTTTGTGTTGAGCCATCCTAGCTACTGCTGCATCATCGAGGACATATACTTAAAATAGTTGATTCGTTTTTCTTTTTGAAATCTGCTTTGAAGGCAAGATCTGAGAATGGGACTTTAAACTTGAAGGCAATTCTCTTGTTTTGTCCATATACAAGTATAAACCAGTGCACAAGTTATACATTCTAAGTGTACCGTCTGAGTCTCAAAT
>NW_008751677.1:2250581-2261630 GCF_000715545.1 Opisthorchis viverrini
TGTATCCAAAACCTTTCCTCCATCTGGTCACTATACATACACGTAATTAGTAACTTTTATTTGTTTATATTTACGAGCTACTCACCATACAGGAAACGTGGTAACGTGCACGATGAATTGTGTGTGTGATAGTGCTGAGGTTTGGGTTATGTAACCATATCTGGAAAATTTCAGTCGGGTTACACAACCAAAAAATGGATTCAGCTCGTTTTGGGTGGACTGACTAAAACGAAGACCAGACCTACTTCCATATATATTTCACGGATCTCCATGTAAGCGGACGTCCTGTCTGATTTTAGTGGAAGGAGTGAATAAGTCACACCGATGGGTATTTCATTGCAGTTTTATCGACATGTCAAAAATCCCTCATTTACATGCCTACGGTTGACAGCTAAAGTACCCCAAGCTACCCAACCATGCACTATCTGTTGCACAAGTGCAAGTATCAAGAATATACACGAGTTAGTGGACGGCTGTCATTTTACGATATTCAAGACTTACATCATCTTCTCTATCCTAGTTTCCGGCACCAGTTTCAAGTGTATTCAAGATGGCCGTGCAAGTTCGACACGGAACAAGCTGCTGAATTAGTTCCTCTGATTGAACGACTCGCCGGTTCAAACACGTGGCTTCCTTGTTGGATCATTTCTGCACGAATGCCAACGGTCTATTGGACACACTTGAAAGACGGGAAGACGTGAGTATTAGTCGACCTTTCTATAATTTTGTTTCATGTGTTCAACTCTGGCAACTTATGTATGGAGTCTCCAAACTTTTTCACCCGTCAAGCCGTTTGATTATATGATATATGAAGTGGCTGAAAATCAGAATGAATGCTGAAACTATCTTCCTTATAGACCATATCTTCAAATGATCACCACCCAGCAATGAATGCTTCTAGTGATCCTTGTGAAATTCCTGTGTCGTCCTTCGGATTAGTTTCCCAAGTCCTTATTAGCGAATCCATGTTGCCATACGTACGGAGAAGTAAGGGAGAAATCTGTATGAAAAGGCAATCTAAGTCTTTTAGCTCTCTAGGATCCAGCTCCTAAAGATTCAGTACCTCATTCTTGGTGTATTCTAGAGGCGAAAGTTACGGTTGGAATACAGGAGTGCAGTCAACCGCTCTCCTTTATATCTATTGTCACTGCACAGCACCCGCAGGGTTCTTCGTTTAGCTATAAAACTAGGTGATTTAAGCCTGTCCATTACTCTCATCCCTACACCGTGATTAAGTTAACAAAGTAAACAATTTTTCGCATCCATTTGCGCTGCGGTCATTTTTGGCTTGTCGGGTAGACATGATAGCACAGTTTGGCTGTTCAGTATAAGGTCTCAGAAAATACTGCCATATTGCTTCCTATTGAAACAGAAACTCAGCGTGAATAACTGGTTCATTGAGAATACCTTATCAGTATAAATGATATTCAACTGACCCCCTGTTTCCTAATTCCCATCAAGAATTTGGAGTGAAGGGAGTCTTGTGTGAACATCACCTCAAACTACAGAAAATGCTATTATTTAGCCTACTGTATTCTCATCATCGTGACTGGAGAATATGCTTTTCATTATACTCAAAACGTTTCTCTCTGAACGTCAAAACCTATTCAGCATTCCCCAAATTGAGGATCGTGCGAATTCACTTAGCCATAAATTGTTATCTAAAAACCAAACCCACCCAATATATTGGTTCGTATGAAGTGTAATCGATAATTTTGCAAAAAAACTGGAGCATTGGATTCCATGTGGTTCGTTTTCTGGATGAGCAACTACATCCGTTTTTGAACATGTGCAGAAGGTACCATAACGCATACTGAATTTGAATGGTGGTGTTAGTGTGCTTGAGGAGCTCTGAGTTCAATCAAAGAAGACCTGAATGTTTGTGTCCAAGGACCAGTAGCCAAGTTTCAGAATCCTAGGGAGCGTCAGAAGTAAAACGTAACCCGAAAATGATCCACCATCGCCTATGTCATCATAGATTACTGGGCACATGAATCAGGCTGGAGGTAGGCTAAACGTACGGCTTACTAGTACTGCGACACTTCCTGATACAAAGCCAATCTGTCTGGTCATCAGTGAAGCCTAATGGATCAGTGAACTCTGATTTGTAAATCATCAGGAGGTTTGAAACATTTATTTAAAGTTTAAGCCAGTACTTGTCACTGTGTGAGTAGCCAAGCGGAATTTTACGGGTGATTTCTCTTAGAAATGTAAAAGCCTCTCTTCGACTGTGAACTATGAGTGAAGATTCGGGTGGGCCCTTCATGTGACGTCCTTAAGGCAGGAAGACATTTAAAATCGGATCAGGTACCATGATCTGCGTGATTGAACGATCAGTGGTGTTTTAGACTTTCGGGCTGTATTCCCCTCATTTTGCCCCATAGTCACTTGTAAAGAAACTATCCACAGCCTACCCACTGACTTGAAGGTTTTAGGGTTGTTGAAGTGCACATTGTTCACTATCCTCAATAATACAATGTTATTCGGCTTCCCGGCACAGATTTATTCCACTCGCCAGATGCATCCTACCTGTTTATGCGACGCACGCTTATTACCGGTATGTTATTTTGACTCTCAGAGTGAAGCTCACGTTGGATTGCTCGACTGTTTGCTATGGGCATCATACTTGGCTGATAAATTGTGGTATATGGATAGATGAAATAGATGTACAAAGTGCTGGCATCTCATAAATAGCATTTTTATTCTCTTACAAGAAATAACACGTGATTTTCGTCCGAAAGAGCAGATACCATTAGACTCATCAGTGTCTTATATTTATTTGGGTTACAAAGGCGACGAGATAATGGCTCAAATTCGGAACTCTATTATTTTTTCAATATGTTTCGCTGTTCTAAATTGGGTTGGCGATCTGATCGATAAGTATTTTTGAGTGCACAGACTTTTTAAAATGCGAGGAGGTCAAGCTTACCTATGGATTCGAGCGATCTCCACGGCATTACTTACCAGAAATGCTACCAGGCACAAAGGTTCACTAAGCATTTACCACTTGTAACTAGAGGCGTTGGCAAAAAAGTAATGAGTGAACTAAGATGAGACGGTTTTTTTTAACCGCTTAGAGTTTTATCCTACTAACTTGCCAAATTTCACAAAGGTGCAACACCCTTTCTCACGATTCAAATAAGTCTCAACATTATCAAGTTAACTCTGTAAATTCCGAAGAAAGCAGAAGCCTCAGATATTGGCGGGATACTATTTGCTTTCAACTATTTCAGTATTCGTCAATCCAGACTATATTTCAAAGTCGCTGAACTTCCGATGGACTTATCCACTTTCAGGTTACCTACCATCCAGTGGGTCGCAAAGCAAATGGACGAACGCCTAGCCCCCTGTTATTCGTAAGAATAACGTTTTAGGCCATTAAATCCATAAAAACATTAGAATTTCGGAGGGCGCACAATCGATAATTGTCGCATCACCCTGGTCAAATTTGTGGCAAGCATATCTTGCAATCAAAATTCATTGAAGCCAAATAGTCAAACAGGACTTGATTGCAGCTGCCTATCCACTTCAAGTACGGTCAAGAGGAGAAAAGGGAGCTTACTTTAAAGCAAAATTTGAGCAATCGCTGATTTATGGATATTGTTCTGTACGAGCCAAACTTTCTCAAATCTTTTTTCAGATACTTTCACCTTTTTTCAAAATAACTCGTCAGAATCCCTAGAATTTATGTGATATGAACAATGACCCGGAAGCCCGTGATGATAACTAAGAAACAAAAGCCTACTTATGAGTTCCTCTTTTTGTTCAGTGTGTAACTCCACATTTCCGAGATGATAATGGATGACAGTACGTTAGCCAATGGAGATTTTTTTAATTTCTGGAAGCCTACAAATGGTACTTTGTTCATTTGGAGACTTTCTTGTTGTTTTCAGTCTTAACCTGCTTTAACTGAACTTAAGGAATGGTCGGACACACGTCAATTTTCATATCATTTTGAGTTAGTTGAGATTTTTGTGATCTTTGATCATCATGATTATGAAAAGTAATACGGCCGCGCTGTCTTTGTATCGGTTTGGCTTTAAGACTAATATTGCTAACGATTTTCACATTCGCAGTTATCCCGTTACCCCAATCAAAATCCCCGCACTGAACAATGTTTGGCAAGCCCACCTGCAACTATATCACCTTGATCCGTCTCGTCACAACGGCGCCTGGTCCTGCCATGCTAAGAGCTTCGGCGGTCAAACAAAACTTGAGGTCATGGTTTTGCTGCATGTGGTTCCACGACTATTCCTTGAGTATCACGTAATCCACCGGAACGAAACGGCAGAACCCGTGGCTGAACATCTGGTGACCGTACCTGAGGGTGGGACGCTACTGCTTGGTTGCCGTATAAAAGAAGAAACCGCAACGGCTGGCTACTTAGTGACTCCGGAGTTCACGTGGAATCGTGTCAGGTGAGATGGTTGCACCTTCAAACTTGAGCTCACATGTCTCAACTGCCTGGTTTAGAAGCTGGGGTGAAAATAAAACTTCATCCTTCGTAGTCACGCCTACAATGCTTGCCAGGTCAGGCCAACAACACAGAAATAATGTAGTCACTTTCATCCGAGCAGGCTCCATAATGTAGACTTAAGTGGGTTGTCGAGAAATACACTCATTTGCAAATCAATTTGGTTTTCACAGGAGACTGCGCCTACCTGATGGGCCCCAAGAAGGGCGAAACCGGTCGTGGGATGTCGGAGAGTTTTCAGCAACTTTGTGAGTAGTTTCCTTTATGAAAATATACTGCGATATCTCGAATATCGTACCAAATGAATCATGAGGCGGCTGTGTGCAGCACATTCAGCTGGAGGACATCATAAACGAGAGATTCAATTGAGTCTCCCGTGAAAACCAAATTGATTTGTAAATGAGTGTATTGCTCGAAAACAGTGCAATTTGGGTTCAAGTAGATCATAACGTTGACGGAAACTCGGGGACAGGCGAAACCGGTCGTGGGCTGTCGAAGAGTTTTCAGCAACCTTGTGAGTAGCTTCCTTTGAGTGGGTTGTGTTTTGTGGGACAGATTTAACTGGAGAATAGTTCGAAATGAATAGCTAAAAGATGTTTTAGAAGTGTGGGCCTCGTAAGAGTCGTCTGACGAGTGTTTGAAGTGATATACATTTAGCCTATCACAAAAGTAAATTATTCTGCTCCCGGAAGCGTTCAGTAAAATAATTCTTGGATGGTTATCAGGTTATCAGTTTGGTTCTTTAACCTGATACTTACGAAGATATCCGGTGTGAAAATGTGCCCTTCCTATAGGTTGCTAGCAGCTTGTTGGTGTACCAGGCGAGAATCAGTCCAAATCAGTTACCAAGTAAAAGCACCGAACAATGAGTAAAATTGCACGATCTGGCTCAGAAGCAGTGAAACATTGTAGGCCCAGCGTAGCTCAGAAGTTTCGCCCATTCTTTAGTGAACACCCGCGAAGTGGGCTAAGTTGTGACGCCGAAAAAATCAAATTTTCAAGCGCAGTTTTGTGTTCCCCGGATTTCGGTCCAGTGATATCCGACTGAAGATGTTTGCCTTACATAATAAACTGACAGACATTCTGTTTCTGTGTTGACTTAACAGCACGAATGGCTAGTGTTTCATGACGCAGAGCTCTGCATATGATACTCTCTTAAGGCGCACATTTGTCTCCTGCATTTTGCCAAATTGTAGAGCGCATGGATCAAACGGGCACGCGGACTCATTTTGGAATCTCGCTGGTGTTGAGCTACTATACATAAAACCCGTTAATTCTTCTCAACACGCGGGACTTTGGTCTTGTGGGAAGACCAGCGCACTTCTTGGCAGTGTACAGGAGCAAGTCAAATTTTTCGTCAGTGTCGGGAGAGCCCCGGTTTTCGAGCGCAAACAACCTCGACAGATTTTCCGTGTTTCAAAGCACCAACCAACTCGGTTTCTTGAATGTGGAGCAGCGGATTTCGGTCAACCGATCGGGAGGTTGATATGGTACCGTTGCCGTGGTGATCGAGGGTGCATTCCAATAAGAAAACGAGCAATGTTTGAAAAACAAAACATCCTAGTCTCCGCAATCCCGGGGGACAAATACACTTGTCGCATTGAAAACATATGGGGATTTGTCGAGCAGCATTTCTATTTTAAACCTTTTTTTGAATGAGTAAGTCAACGAGTTCTGAATGCTTATTGTACCTGTTAGAGCAATATTATTTCGGGACATTACTTCTTCATTCACATTAGGATTTGGACCTCTGTCAGTTGTTCTGCATCTGTGTTCCTTTATGTGACTTCGAAATGCAATCCACATGAATTTTTGCCTTTTTCGCCGTCACTTTATTGTACCTAAATTCATAGAGCTATGCCCATCTGTTATATTAAACCACTTCAGATTCATACCGGCTCAGCCTTTTTGTTCGGGTAATATTTAGCGCGTTTCGTACAATATGGGATCAAGCTGAACTCAAGGATGCCTAAACTCGGAGAGTTTTCCCATCCTATGAACCCTAACTAGAACGAAATCAGTCATAGTATGTTAAATGGCTTTCAACAAAATCATGAGTAGTGTTTTATCAAGAAAATATCGCTGGTTGTTATGAATGGAGTGTCAGCGTATACTTTGAAGAAAAAAATAGTGTGCACACATTACCTCGTCAAACTATTATCCACGCAGAGGGTAGTGAATTGCGGGAAGCGTCTTCTTTTGAGACGCACTGGCCTTGCTTTAAAGTTGAAGGGCTATTATCACTTTACTCTGCCGAAAACAACCAACTTCCGACTTTGTACATTCTTAAAAGTATTCCGTTTCACGGTACAAGTGAGATAACCCGATTTTTCCTTGATTTTGAAAGTACTTGTGCAGAAAAGCAATCGGTACAAGGAAACGCTTTGAAGTGTTTCTTGTGCTATTCAACTGTTAGCACATCTTACCACTGAAAGATAAGTTCCAACGGTATAACCATATTTTACGTCTTCCTTTTTTGCCAGTGTTAGGATTCGGCGGGATCGGGATTATCAAGGTGTTCCACACTTTGGTGCGTTTACGGATCAAACCCTAAATTTTCCTGAGTCAAACGTTCTGGGTTAAAGCTTCCTTGATCATAGGAATGCTGATGGACAGATACTGTATACCTTCTAGAATAATATCAAAGGATAACAGTATGAAGGTCCAAATCTTGGAAGATATGGCACTTGATACCATAGCATGGCGGATTACCGTCTGCACAGGGCTAAAGAGGTTTGTGGCGCAGCACATTAGAGCGCACGAAAGCGGGTGCATCATTCAAAGTAAAACACATTCACACAAAAACCTGTCTGTTTGTCGAAATTATCACCTTAGGGACGACAGAATCATAACTGTTGAAGGTGAAGTTCCGTACCATATTGGTAATGTGTTATTAGGCGCCACCGGAGAAGACCTGTGTGGTCTCCTAATAGGGAAGGTGAGGTAATGCACTGAAACTAAAAGGAATTAACAGATGACATTCGTGCCCATTTTTACACCGCGATGTTTAGTTCGGTTGATGCCTCTCAACTTGACTATGCACGTCTTCTGGCCTACCGTATTCCCCCGGTCTACGCCAGTTCCAGAGGGTAGCGTCGCAGTCTTCTGCAAGCAAAGCACTTTGGTTTTACTACTATCCTCATGCTCCCACTGAATCAGCCATCTTTACCAGATCAGCTTAAGAACCAGAAAACAATAAAAGTTCTGCGGTGATATTCAATACTAGTGATAGGAAGAAGGCCTTCTCTGTGGAGGTTTCTATTAGAGAAATCCCAACTGAACAGTTACAGACTATTGTACAGGGGAGCAAAACTCTCATATGCATCTTGTTTAAAAACCTGAATATCGATCTTCTCCTTGAACGCGTCTTGCTGAACTTTCCTGGATATTCATTGACTTTTACTCAAATGCAAGTAAATGGTACAAAGCGACTCCACAAATTCCGTAATAGATCTCAATTTTCAAGAGACGCTAAGCGGATTTACGAGAAAACACCACTCACATGCCTTGTTAGTAGTATCCAACATTGCACGTACTTCATCCAACGCGATGAGAGAAACTGAGATACTAAACAAACTGCTCAGGGTAAATGCTATTGCTAAACAGCACAGGAAGCATCTCCTGATAGACTGCGCGTGTCAGCTTTACATACAAAACACTTTTTCAAGTGTTGTATGTATCCTCGCGACCCCTGTCGATAAATGGCTGATAAATGAACAAGTAACATTTCTTTTTTGTATGCCTAGTTGTACAGTGAAATTGCCATCGGAAACCATTATGTACACGATTAACATAGCAGTTTGGTGGGATAACAGAGTGAAGATTTGTCTCGATATGATCGAATTTTATATGCGTGTATATATTTCAAAAATAGTGTTCCGTATTAATTGGAATAAAACCGTGGCAGGCATGAACTTCAGCAACGTTATACACTTCGAAGTTTCAAGACAAAAACCATCAACTAGAATAGGGTTATTTGCACTTTACTAATCCATAGGCGATGTAACTCCTGGTACAGTTGCAGCGGTCGGTTAGACAAAGTCTGCTTACTATGTACTTCATGTAATTCTTTTAATATTTGGTAGCTACCAAAATCGGTAACCATTTCACTAATGCACTTGCCGCACCAAAATTAAGACCAAAATTTGATGTTTCACGTACCCAGATGGCAGTGAGATCGACGCCGTATACTATCCCACCATGATCACTTATTTTGATAGGCTCTGCCGATCAGTGTTTTGGGAACAGCGGTGTGGCCCGAAGGATCAACCTAACATACATCATTAAGCCTCGCTGTGAAAATTGTGGTTTAGGCAACCGTGACAAACCCTAGCCAGAGCCACCACCGAACCAAATTTTAATGAGGCAAACGGCGTAAACAAGGGACATTTTCTCAAAAAGGTTAGAATGAAACCTGTATTATTCAATCAAGCTGGCCACACAAAAATAAACCCAGGTGGCAAGCACTCAGAGCCTGTTGCCATGCTAACCAGTGCATAAACCTAGACCTTGAAATCATGATATTTTCGGTCGTCTCGCTAATTCTGGCCCTATTGCACAAGTGTTTATCCTTCCGCCAAACTTCGCACGTTGATATCAATTCCAACTCAGCATGAAAGCTTAAACGCAGTGCTACACTACACTGAAGAGCTTCTCATGGACGTCGTCCCATACTTACTTTAGACGGAGGTAGTGATAGGATATGGCGAGATATAACTTTCGAGGACGGTGAGCAATTTTACGTTGCAGTGGCTACAGAGTTTCACGACAGCCTTAGAGCTCTAAGTGATACACTTTCGTACGTAACATCCGTTACGCGCCTAAAATTTTCTAGCAACCCAGCGTGCAATGGATTAATATGCTCACTCCAAAGTACCCTTCGTAATGATGTCACAATGATAAGCTGGCTTTGCCTTACAGGCTGGTGTATAATCAGCGCTAGTATGGTTTCACTGCCCGTATACAAACTGGAAAGCTCATTTTAAGCCTCATACTGACAAATGACGGTTACAAATGTCACGGAGCGCAGACTTTTACCAAATATTGAAAGATGGAAAAGGCACCACCTCCAATAACATGGAAAAAGTATAAGCTGCAACAGCGAAATACACTCATCTGCAAACAAATTTGGTTGTGTGAGTGACCCATAAACAAGAGATTCAGCTTGGTTCCAGGTGAGTCCCTCACAAAAACCAAATTTGTTGTAAATGTGTGTATTTCGCTAAGTTCGTGCAATCTCGGTTCATGTAAAACATAAGGATGACGGAATCTCGGGGACTGCCGCCACCTGATGAACTCCAACAAGGGCGAAAGCGGTTGTGGGCTGTCCAATGTTTTTCAGTGACCTTATGAGTAGTGTATAACGTCTATAATCTGAGTATTCTGTCCTGGAATACTTTGATCCTTGACGTAAATAGCGTGATGCAGAAACTGGCGCGGCATACACAGGTTGCGTCTATGCTAAATCAGCTGAAATTAGCTCGCCAGTCAACAAGCTATCCAATCACACTGTCAAAAACAATTTCAAAGGTAAGGCTGCCCATTTTCAGTTCTCGTCTGGCCATCAATGTTCAGGATAGTTTCACACTTCGAATGAATCAACTTTCCCAGCAGCACCCATAAGTTTTTGGAGGTGAGGGACACTTGTTTTAATTAGAACATTCGGTCAAATGGACGGGACCGAGAAACTCTGATTGGCCGATTCAATCCGCACTCCATAGTCTCGAAACTTCTGGTTTATGCGGAAATAAAACAACACAACGGGGAACGCGGCATGGTAGTCGGATACATTTGCGAAAACGAATGTCACGGGATAACACCGTAATTGCATACATTTTAGTTCTCACTTTTACTTTTCTCGGTACAATGAGAACCAAGAAGATAAATAAAAACTGATCAATGGGTCAGTGATGAACAACAAGCAGTCCAAAACAAATGCATTTTGTCCATCAAGTGAAAAGTGATAGATAAAACGGTTGGAACATCAGTCTTATCCGCGCATTTTTTTCAGTCGTGTGGTGTAGATAAATATTCAATCAGTTTTTTTCAATGTGCATTAATAAATAAGAATAAATAACACTAGCATGTTTGAAATGACTGTCCAAGGTTTATTGCGAGCGAACTGGTAATGTCGAAACACAATGTATGAAGCAACAAACGCATCGTTGAGAAGGTTATTTGTTGCTTGCGAATAGAACGGAAAATTAGCGGGCGGTATTCGAAACATAAGAGTGCGATCGTCCAATCCAGGATCCTATTCGCATCTTTTTCAGTCGGTTTCATGTTTTTTTGGACTTGTTGAATATAACACGGCAGTATGAAATGAACTTTTGATGAAGTGATCTGCCTTGAGGTCGTATCTTCCCCAAAAGCATGCTTGAATACGTCTATCACTAGTATGGACAGTGGGACGATGGCACTCCAGAGTCTACTGTTCGTGGTTTGCCTGGATAGGCTGTTGAAAACAAAGAAGGCCAAGGAATTAAACAAAGCAGCGTAAAAGAAAACGTGCACTTGCGATGTCTTAAGTTTTCTTTTGTTGTAAGCCAGCAAGCGTCTAACGTTAACTTAGGTCT
>NW_008751677.1:2261654-2294585 GCF_000715545.1 Opisthorchis viverrini
TAATGATGTCACAATGATAAGCTGGCTTTGCCTTACAGGCTGGTGTATAATCAGCGCTAGTATGGTTTCACTGCCCGTATACAAACTGGAAAGCTCATTTTAAGCCTCATACTGACAAATGACGGTTACAAATGTCACGGAGCGCAGACTTTTACCAAATATTGAAAGATGGAAAAGGCACCACCTCCAATAACATGGAAAAAGTATAAGCTGCAACAGCGAAATACACTCATCTGCAAACAAATTTGGTTGTGTGAGTGACCCATAAACAAGAGATTCAGCTTGGTTCCAGGTGAGTCCCTCACAAAACCAAATTTGCTTGTAAATGTGTGTATTTCGCTAAGTTCGTGCAATCTCGGTTCATGTAAAACATAAGGATGACGGAATCTCGGGGACTGCGCCTACCTGATGAACTCCAACAAGGGCGAAAGCGGTTGTGGGCTGTCCAATGTTTTTCAGTGACCTTATGAGTAGTGTATAACGTCTATAATCTGAGTATTCTGTCCTGGAATACTTTGATCCTTGACGTAAATAGCGTGATGCAGAAACTGGCGCGGCATACACAGGTTGCGTCTATGCTAAATCAGCTGAAATTAGCTCGCCAGTCAACAAGCTATCCAATCACACTGTCAAAAACAATTTCAAAGGTAAGGCTGCCCATTTTCAGTTCTCGTCTGGCCATCAATGTTCAGGATAGTTTCACACTTCGAATGAATCAACTTTCCCAGCAGCACCCATAAGTTTTTGGAGGTGAGGGACACTTGTTTTAATTAGAACATTCGGTCAAATGGACGGGACCGAGAAACTCTGATTGGCCGATTCAATCCGCACTCCATAGTCTCGAAACTTCTGGTTTATGCGGAAATAAAACAACACAACGGGGAACGCGGCATGGTAGTCGGATACATTTGCGAAAACGAATGTCACGGGATAACACCGTAATTGCATACATTTTAGTTCTCACTTTTACTTTTCTCGGTACAATGAGAACCAAGAAGATAAATAAAAACTGATCAATGGGTCAGTGATGAACAACAAGCAGTCCAAAACAAATGCATTTTGTCCATCAAGTGAAAAGTGATAGATAAAACGGTTGGAACATCAGTCTTATCCGCGCATTTTTTTCAGTCGTGTGGTGTAGATAAATATTCAATCAGTTTTTTTCAATGTGCATTAATAAATAAGAATAAATAACACTAGCATGTTTGAAATGACTGTCCAAGGTTTATTGCGAGCGAACTGGTAATGTCGAAACACAATGTATGAAGCAACAAACGCATCGTTGAGAAGGTTATTTGTTGCTTGCGAATAGAACGGAAAATTAGCGGGCGGTATTCGAAACATAAGAGTGCGATCGTCCAATCCAGGATCCTATTCGCATCTTTTTCAGTCGGTTTCATGTTTTTTTGGACTTGTTGAATATAACACGGCAGTATGAAATGAACTTTTGATGAAGTGATCTGCCTTGAGGTCGTATCTTCCCCAAAAGCATGCTTGAATACGTCTATCACTAGTATGGACAGTGGGACGATGGCACTCCAGAGTCTACTGTTCGTGGTTTGCCTGGATAGGCTGTTCAAAACAAAGAAGGCCAAAGAATTAAGCAAAGGAGCGTAAAAGAAAACGTGCACTTGCGATGTCTTAAGTTTTCTTTTGTTGTAAGCCAGCAAGCGTCTAACGTTAACTTAGGTCTTCTCACCAGACTCTCAGTGGTTCAACTTACTCCTTTGCTAGTGTAATCCTGTCAAATAAACAATGAGGTCCAAAATATGAAAGCTGCTTGTGATGGTATTTGATGTTTACTTTACTTTGGTAGGCTGGAAACATCTAACGGTTTCACTCCTGAGTACCACTGCTGCTACTTGTGTTAAGCTGAGGTGTTGCTAATTTATCCTGCCCTGTTGTTTGGTCTGTATGATAGATTTTATAAAAGCAGTTGGACCCTCAAATGTTTTGTTTGCCTTTGTAGTAGGTGCATTCTTCGGGATTTTCCACAATGATCTACTCTGCGCAACACATCCAAGAAAGCCGCTTTCATTTTACTCAGTATTTTGACGCCATACTTCGTCTTCAATCTACCTCGCGGGTTTCCTTTTTAATCCGGAGTTAGTGGGTAAAGTGTGGCTTACAGTTAGTCAGTAGAATGGAGATAATAAACAGTGAATGAACTTTGCGCACCAACCAAAATATCCCCCTACTTCATTCATAACAAATGAAGTCATATGTAGCCCATTAAGTGATACATAAATAGTGTCACACAAAACTTGAAAATTCACTCCATTTGAATTAATTTTGGCTAGACGTATACTGGGTAACTTCCAGCTCTCAGGCTGCCGACGGAATAGAGGGGGGTATTTGAGGAACGAATGCAACATGCCCACACACTTGAACCAAATGCCCAGAAAAATATAGTTCCCTAGGGATCGACTGGTCACTTCTCATTCTGTTACCTCAAAAACATCCATCGAAATGTTCTTCAAAGACACATCAAGTTGAAAGACTCAAAGCTCCTTCTGCTTGCTGAGAGCTAAGCATACGAATTCTTGCCATTTATAGTACTGACCACAGAAGTCAAAAGTAGGGATATCCTACACTGGCGACTCCAACACTCAAACACAAGTGCATTGCAAATATGTTCATCGTTACATGATAGCGAGGGAAGGTGGGCCACTATGAAGTCTCCTGACTAACGATATCACTTACGCGTTTGACTTCCGATTTACGAAGGTTCAATGCCAATTGGTCGAGCATCTTCTCGGCTTCAATAACTTCCGGGGAGCGATACATCTTGGCTTTCATCTCCGTACCTAAATGACAAGAAGTTATAAAAATTATGTTACTCTACATTCAGGCAGTGTATTGTGTAACTAGACTGTTTAGTTTTATGGACTCGCATTTATCTGGGAAAATCTGGTTGACAGCTTGACCCTTTACAGTGCACGTATTCAGAAATTTTGTTTGTTTCACTCAACCGAGGTCTTGCTCTACTTTCGGCTCATAAACAAGACGTAAAAGAAACTGTTACTTCGCTGAATCTCACGGGTTCGCCGACGCCATTTATACAGCCGGCATAATTGACTCCATACCTGCTGCTAATAATTACTAGTTTACAAACTGGTCAAAGAATGATCCCCCATTTGTTCTATCCACAAAGCTATTATGTGTTTCATTTATCGGTTTGGATTCTCGTGTAAGAATTTGGGACACACAACCTCACGAAGTGAACCCGTTTGACACTCTACCCTTTCAGATAGATGATGAGCATCGTACATTTACGCTACAGATGTCCCACAATCACTCAAAATAGCCTCTAGAAGAAGAGTAAAAAGTGCTGGTAATTCTCAGTTACTCAATTCGAGTTTTATCCCGTGCTTTTAGAATAACGGTGATTTATAGGGTGGTCGTTGGTTTGTTCGCTGAGCTGGGCAATTTGATTGCAAACGTTTCATCACAAATCGAGGTGACATCATCAGTGCGTTATTGGGGAGCGTAGTTGTGCGTAGTGGTGAGTTAATGGTTGTGAGTGGATTAGTGTTACGCGTGTGTTGATATACGTGCTGTTAGCCGGGGATGACCTTTGACCGCGATTAGTTATTCGATCGGGCGGTTCCATTGGTTGTTCTTTTATCCCGTGTCCTCATTCGCCGATGCCCACGTGACCTTTGAGGTTGGTATCCCTCACCATCGTAATCTAGTCGGTGTTGGAGTGACCTTTGTCCTTCCGAGTTCCGGCTTATGACCTTTATTGATTTGACTCCGAGGACTTCCTTGTTTCTTCGTTTGCGAATCAAATATTCTGTCCTCCTTGAGTGTTCCGGTCGAGATGTTAGTCTTTTGCACATAGAGGTGGGTAAATTAGATCCAGTTCGATGCACCGGTTGATTGAATCTGCCGTGGATTACCATATTTCCAGAAATTTTCTTCCGTGTCGTGTGTCTCCGTATGCCAAAATTTCCGCGTTTTACAGATTGAAACTGTGGTCTTCTTGGTCATCGTGTACAGATATCAAGGGCAGGAGTCATGCCTCCTGACAGCCGCGTTATGTTCCTTTATTCGTATACATAATTTCCTCCCAGTTTGTCCAACGTAGAAGTTGTTGCAGTCGATTGTCAAGAGATTAATTTCTTTAGAGTGGCATTCGGTTTGTGGGACACGAAGATTCCTTTTTGAACCAATAATCTGGTTGCGAGATCTGATATATTCTTGATGTAATGTAGGACTACCCGTCTGTTGGCCTGTTCTTGCTGTTGCCATTGTTGAGATTTCTTCTGTTAGCTTCTGCTGATAAGACTCCTTGGATATCCATTGTTCTGGAAAACTCTGAATAGATAGTTTTCCTCCTTCTTCTGTAGTTCTTTGGTGCTGCAGTGTGTCTTCGCCCTCTTGAACAAGGTCTGGATGCAGCTCTTTTTGTGGTTTACTGGATGATTGCTGTTGTAGTTCAGTATTTGGTCCGTAGGAGTCTCTTTACGGTATACGCAGGTTTCCAGAGTTCCGCCCACCTTTCTGCTCACTAAGACGTCTAAGAATGGTAGCCGAGTGTTTCTTTCCAGTTCGATTGTAAACTTGATATCTTCAAACGTTGTTTTGAGCAGTTCATGTGCGTTGTGTACTGAGTCCCGTTTCATAATGACAAAGGTGTCGTCCACGTAGCGGATCCACAGCTTTGGATTGATGATCGGCAGTACTGCACGCTCTAGTCTTTGCATTACCGCCTCAGCAATGAATCCTGATATTGGGGATCCCATTGGAGTTCCTTTCAGCTGTTGATATGTTTGTCCATCGAAGGTGAAGTATATATCCATAAAAACGTTCAACAGTTTGCATATACTTTCAGGTTTCATGGCTTCTGTCGCGTTTGGATTATTCCGAAGCAGTTCCGCTATGGTTTATAATGTGCCCATTGCTAACGATTCAGAACAAAAATGAAGGACATTCAAACGGGTTCCTTGCTTTTCCTACGCGTGGGATAAAATCCGATTCAGCAAGTCGGAATATGCGGCAACAACAATATTGACCGAACAAGGCTTCTGGAATATCAGAAGCAAGAAATTAATCTGAAATTCATGTAGATCCCCTGCTGATTAGTTTGCGACTGGGCGTCTGTTTGCACACAAGTAAACTTTGCAACCAGGCCTATTTAGTAAGTCCCAGCAACAGCAACCTGTATTTGGAGTTGTACATACCCATAAAAGTGTCATCTAAAAAAAGCCTTAGGCACTATACTGACACTTCAGTGAAATTCAGGTACCACATTGGAACCAAATTAATCAGTAACATTGTTGAAGATTGCATCAAAAGAGAACCACATAAAACGGTATGCAATTATTAGTTTACCTCGTTCCATCTCCATAATTGCCTGCGCGGATGGCTTTGTTCTTGATAGGGCTTTGTTCAACTCCGGTGTGCAGTCGACTTTACGCAATCCCATCATCTTTTTGAAAGGATTTTCTGTGGGAAAACGGCGAGTATCGGGCTGCATTATAATGAGTTTTTTTTAATTCTTTATGTGCTACTTTCCAAGCCTTCGGGTATAGCAAAGCGCTATTTTTAACCGGCTATTCTGAGTCCCCGGAAGCTTAAATTGAGTGTTTGTGGGCCCGTTTACAAAGCGACCCACACTTTGAGAAAATGATGGAGTAAATAAATTAGGATATAATTGCTAGATTGTTGGAATGAGATTAGAAAATGGTAGCAGACTTGTTCAATGAGTTAACAACTGGCTGGAACTGACTGGAGGAACGTTCTCTGCGTGGTCTTCAAACTTCAAAATGATTAGTTTTTTTGGGGGGCTCAGGACAATTTCCACTCCTAATGAAGTTCAACCAAGAAGGTGTATCTTGTAGACGTAATTTCTTTCTATGAACAAATTGGAGTAGAATAAATTGTATTCATAAACCCGTGATTTGAAGTTGTTTTCATCAGCATATTTGTACTATAAATCATGTCCGGAAGCATCTCCACCTGTGGCAATGATACATATCCACCGTTTGAAAATTTTCCTACTGTGAAGAAGAGGAACATTTCGATGGAGGTAGCGTCATTCTTGGAAAATAAACTGCGAATTATTTCTCATCAGAGTACATACCGGGTTGGACGTGCTTCAGACCAGGTCGATAGTCCTCGGCAAGGACAACAGTTAACACGGTTTCTGCTTCTGCTCGACCAAGTGAGTTTTCAGCCACCACTCGCAGTTGATTGCTACCTTGTAGAGCTGGACAGCGGCCCATTTCTAAGTAGTTTATGGCACCGTCACTGTATATCCGAGTGACGGAATCCTGATGAGGATAAATTGTAGAGTGGAGAGACGGCTGTACTCAAAACTCCGTAGGTAAACTATACGGTCTTACAAGCTGATTGGAAAAGTTTGACAAATCCAAGTGATGAAAGTTGAGCTGTAGAATTCTAAACAGTTATTGTAAATAGTCGGGGACACTGACGCTAAAATAAAGCAGTGAGTGAAGTGTCTCTGTAACAAATATTGGGAATTATCCTTATTTGGCATCCATTTGGAGGAGACCGCGGACGAAACGAAGAAAGAATGCAATGAAGCTGAATTTTAGTTCAGTAGATAACTTAAATCGCTGTAACATTGGTCTTTTGAGAGATACAGCCGACTCTATTCAGGAATGGAGAAAATCTACCCTTGTATTACCACTAGGCCACTGTTCCAGAAACATGCCTAGTTTTTGCATCACGCCAACCTTTAGGGCGATTGCTTGTCGTTCCCAAAACTTCCGGCGTGTACCATCCACAAACATATTGACCACTCTTTCAGTTCTTGTGCTGTTGAAAATCGCCCACATCCTACTTGGACAGCTCTTGCATAGATACAATTCTGATACAATTAGCTCAACATGACATTCAGCTGTCCTCGTTTTATGCAAGTGCCAATATTGTGGGCTGAAATGAATTAACGATGATGACAACTATACTGTTAACGCCAGAGGTTGTAACCATACAGCTGCTGAGGGTGATAATTATAACGATAAATGAAATTTAACACACTGTGGTTTGCATCATTAGCCTGAATGAACTAACGATGATGAAAATTATGCTGTTAACGCCAGAAATTGTAACTATACAGCCGCTGATGGTGATAATTATAATGACAAATGAAATTCAAAATACTGTGGTTTGCATCATTAGCCTGAATGAACCTACCTGTTCAACAGGCTCGTCATTCAGATACCAGACTAGATGGGGCGTAGGCTTTCCACTGACACGTACAAGGAATCGTACCGGCGAACCCTCACTTATTGTTGCCGCCTGTGCTGACACGTACGAGGAACCGTACTGGCGAACCCTCACTTATTGTTGCCGCCTGTGGTTTCACATCAAACTGCGGTGCACAATCGGGCTGCTCCTCTTCAACGTACTGAAACTCGCCATTGACTCTGTAACAAAACAATAATGAGTATCTAATACAGCTTGCCACTGCACCATTTTACTTACAGTCAAGAGCTGAGGGCCGAAAATTTGGAACCCTTCAAGCTACCCTATAATTCTCCACTGCATAAATGGAAAACTATACTCTTGATCACTCTTTTCAACGCAATTCTCTTCATAGATATGGTTTTTGGTATGGTTTTGTCCGTGCAGACTTCGATGACTAAGTTTCCGAATAATGAGTATGTTCAATTTCGACATCTGGTAACGGACTGAGGCGAATTCGTGCTTTCATTAGCAGAAAATTTGCACTGCTTCTGAAGGACCACAAGGTCTCTGAAGGATACTTCCGGTGGCTCCCTCTGACTCTATGAAATTCTTTAAAGCCACAGTAAAACCCACTTATTTCCACCTTAGCGTCCGTAACTGGCAGCTTGATGGTTTCTCTCAGGACTAACACGTACTTGCAGTATTCAACCCGCATGCTTCCGACAGATCGTCAGACAACTGTTTAAGGAAATGGCGTAACAGCTGGCGTAGTCTATCGTTTCAGTAACACAATTGTTTTTTTCTGAACACTCCAACGTTGTTCAGTCTAATTATGTTCATTCGTACTTGCTATCAACATTCAGTCTCAGCAGGACGTGTGGAAATTATTTCGGTACATTGAGTCCTCTGTCTGAAGACGAACACATGCTGCCTATTTAGGCATATTACTGCTGCACGTTAGGTGACAATGGATTCCGTTATATCACTCTGTTTGTACCAGAGCTTTAGAAAGACTGCGTGAGAAGTCTGCTGGCAAATGTGAAGCCGATTCTGTCACGAACTCTTACAAAACAGTGTTACCCTGTACGTCTACGTCTGATTTTGGAGGCAGGAGACAATGAAATGATCGAGTTTCAGTAAGTAAAATCATAAGAATTCAATAAACTAGCTATATGCAGGCTCCTTTCACGTCATATTCAACGGGAGAGAGGCGAATTTTATCCTGCCACGTTTTTGTAGGGCCTCTGTCGTTTTTTGCTCAGCCATGTGTGCGGGCGAGAAAGGTGAACACCAGATTCGTCTCCACCGGAGTTCGCTAGCGGTAAAATTGCCATTCTTAGGAATTTGATTCTAGAGGTCAGATGTGATACAGTTTTCTACGAGCGCTGTCGGGAGGCCCATGGAATCTGAACACCCGAGCATATTTACATTCTGAAGTCCGCCAAAGTATTTTTTGAGTACCTGAGAGGAGATAGAGGTACTACAAGTCTCGCGACGCAACCGTTTGATCTAGTTTTAACAGGAGTATAAACTGATAAGTTTAACGCAAAGAAAAAAACCTGCCCCATATTCACACGACCGTAATGGGGCGAATTTTGCGCGAAGCAATAGAGGCTCACATAGACGCGGTAGATTTTTTCTCACAAAAAATCAATATCTATTAGACTGGTTGAGTAAAAGCCCATTAGAAACTATGTGCAACGAGTGTCCAGCTTAATCGAATCGAGTAATATTTCGCATGTCAGCTAAACATTTCATAAAGAAGAAAAGGGCCTCAGTGTATGCTCGGCGGATGCTGTAAATGCACCTAGCCTGATATGTTAACATCTGACTCGTCCTCGAATAGAAGATTTGAACTACTTTTATTGAGAGTAGCTAAGCTGTAGATATTTGATACATGATAATTTGCACCTTCCTATGGTAAAGCATTGTCAACAAAATCGATTATTTGTGCTGACCTCAGACTTGTGCTATAATCTAACCGGCAAGATCAAAATCACCGAGAGTCGACAGGGAAAGTCGTCTACCATTGCACACGCCACACGAGTATAAAATCTTCCCAACAACGGAAGATTGTGGGTAGATTAAATGCTGAAGTTAGGCGAACTGAACAACTTACTGTAAGTCTGCCTCCTCTATTGCCTTGATCAAATTGTATCCTTCTGATCCTTGTAACAGGTTGCTCTGAGTGATCACAGACACACCTTCGAGACAGCTGGAGAGAGTGAAACCCCACAATTTGAAAATCATTTGGAACAGATTATATGGAAATTGGCAGACACTTGAAAGAAGTATTTATACGTATGACGCGACTGACCTTGAATTTTACTTGCATGGTTCAGTCTATGAAACGTGCACTAAGCACTATTACCCATTCTTCATGAGCGTTACATCAGAACGTACCTGCCAAGACTGAGGTTTAGATGAAGTGGGGTCTACCTACGTGGAACTGCGAACCAGTATTGATGGACGCCTGGTATCAAAAGTACATTCGCCTGCTAACAGTTATTGGACTAATAGACATCTGCCCATAAATGTGGGGCCAAGCACCCCCTGCGAGAGACGCGTGATATTGTTTGTAAGCCGTCGAGAAAATGATTTCATCTCCGGCACGCAACATGATAATACTACGGTTGCGGTGAGCATGGGTCATTTTGAAAGTTCCTGCATCTAAAGCATAACATTTTCCTGGTTAAGTGTTTAATGCCCATCTGAAGCCTGTGTTTGTTCCACAGACTGTTTTTTTTTACAACATTTGGAGTGCGACCTGATGCCAACTGCTTCCTACCGCCTAACCGGAAACGTCTATCATGGTTCACAACTCGCTGGTTTCGATATTTTCTTAAAATTTTCTCCAGAGCTGGCCATCCGAACAGTGTAATTAGTGTGCATAATCTCCCTTAAAAGAACCCTTGCTAGAACAGTCCCCTTTTCGTCCGGGTGTAATTATTTTGATTAGCCTTTGCAAAGTCATCGCGGACGATGCAAGTGGAAGTAGTCAAGATATCGGGTGTGACGCCAGAGTGCAGTCTGAATCCTATTGAGCCATGAACTGACAAAAATTACTTTTTGTGCCATCGATCGCGGTTTTTCCTTATATTCAAAATCTATGCTAATCATGAAAACTTGCGAGTTTAGCCACTGTCCAGCCACTTGCTTTGTAGTAAAACGTTTGCGGTGATAACAGTTATCTGAACTAAACATTGTACCAATATAATTTCATTCCATATCCAGCTATGTTTTGCGCTTTCCAGAAACAGATCAGTAAAAATTCACTGGTTCAAAAAGTTTCGAACATAAGCCAGAACCGGATGCCGTATGTTGTAATCATGTTGTTGAGCGCTGCGGTTCCAATTCACTAAGCGTTATATATCATAGTCGTTAGCAGAAGGCAACATACAGGCTTCCAAAACACGTATTATCTGTTTGGCCAAGGAGAATAGCGAACTGCTTGGGTAGCTATTCATATAAGCTTGAGCAGCCAAAATATTTTCTGAATTTCAGATCACTACTATAGTTATGTGCATGTTGAATAAACTTGGACACGCAGCACGATCCAGTTTTGTCTCGGTGTCAGTAAAAAAATCTGTAGCATCAGGTTGACAAGCTCAACCTCTAGCCTCTGTTTCAGGGTGAAGTGTTCCGACAAATGCGGTCTGTCATTCAGAACTCCAGTAGTTGGGTCCCACTACCTCTGTGCCCACTTATTTCAACGGATAATGGGTATGATGGTTGGTTGTTTGCGATGCTTTTTCTGTTTGTTTCGCTGGAGAATTACGATTGGTGGTATACCAGCCCTTCTTCAAATCACTCTGACCTATTGCCACAGTGCAACTGAAAACATCTTCCTTAGATAGATCCGCAGGACGCAAGCTGGTGCCTTTCATGATCAAGTGTCTCCTACAGTTATCTGCACCCAGTAATCAACCACTGACAATGATGGCTTGGAAGCCTGTTGTGCTAAACAGCAGGCCTAGGAAGTATCCAAGTTTTGGGCTTGCTAATTGACAGTATTCCGTCAGTTCTGAAGCGCCGTCAACGACTTGCGTGCAACACTGAATTCGGCCCCCTGTGAGCTATTTGTGGTGGCCTTTTAGTAGCTCAAACAGTTTTGACGACAAAACATTTTATGCTAGAGAGTAATCAATCTAAATAAATGGAGAATTCAGAAATCTCATAGATCATCAGACGCATTTATCAAACATCAGGTTGCCAAACGAAGATTTACTTACTTCAGGGGAGAGCGATGGCTGTCAACATGCCCAGAAACGTTTTCAACCCGACACCAGTACTCTCCGCTGTCTTCTGCAATAGTATGCAACAATTCAAGTGTAGCCAACCCGCGATCGTTGCTCACACGGAAGCGTGTACCGGTGCTCAAAAGTTGATCGTCCTTGTACCTTCGGATATCAAACACGGGGCAAATAATTTCTGCTCTCTACTTGAAAAAATTTACGGAGTATCCAAGCAAAACAAAACATGCTTATTTCAAAAGACGACGTGACGTGCGTGATACATCAAGTCTCCGCTGGTCATGCTTAAGTTTCGTGTCAGTAGAGATGTTCCGGCGTCTGCCTTTCAGTCGATAACACTACACAGAAACCTCATTCTTGGTTTCATTTGGTTTACATTAGACCTAAGTATAACTCGATCACAGCTGTGTCTTCAACGCATGAATATCAGCTGGGTTTGTCGCACACTAATCAGTGCCCTCCTTACATTTGAAAGAGTGGCCTATGAACCGTTACACTATGTAGTTTGGCAATGTGGGCCGCAATAGATAGTTTATTCTGTGATGGAAAAAAACTTTGCATATGACCGCTGAAATTCCGGTTGTTGGAGTAGAAAATAAGGGACTCCATGGGCTGTATCTACCTGACGAGCCTTAAGAAGATGGAACTAGTCCTAGGATCCTGAAGACTGCGCTTTCAAGCAGCATGTTCAATCAAGGTAACATATGGCGGTCCCTCAAATATCATATCAACTGAAACATTAGGCAACCTCTGTGCTGCAGATTCCATATCCTTCACACCGGGAGGATTTGTTAATGAGTGCAATTTTTCAATTGGGTTGCTTTGTCTTTGGTTGAGAGAAGGCTGTAACATGCTCGCAACCACAGTGATGACTGTGTGTACGCTTTACGGACAGCCAGTAGACCAAATCAAACTGACCAGCGGTAGCTTTGAGGACTGATCCAGCCTTTCGATCCAACCATATGCAATTATCTACCTTTTGTCTATGTTCGTTTGTTAATTTCTGGTCACATGCGACCACATAACTAGTTAAACGGCCTTTGAAACGATTTTCTGAAGAAAATTATAGGTCTGTGATGGCTACCACCTTCTTGATGCCTAGATGAACCCAAGCAGCAAAACGAAGATAATGCTGACCAAGGAAAACTGATAAGCTCTCTCGGCAGTGAAGGCCCTTTGGGATCTAGGAGCGTCATTACCATTATCAAGATATTAGTATCCGCTATTCACGCCAGTCCCAGGTGGGCACTCCATACGCCCGGTTTGGGAAAGACGGAGAAAATTCTATCATCGAGGCTTATTTTCTCACCAGAGTTATGGCCTCATGGTAAAGTAGACTTTATCAACACTGATAATTTTGAGTCTCATTAAAGCACCTTCTAAATCCTTCGAGTTTCCGCTTACAGTATCAAATAAGTAAAATTCCAAAAGTGGAAAGTGTAATAAATTCGGATTCTAATCGTTGTTGCGATGTACGTGTTATTCCCACCTGGCGGTAATACCGCATCCTGTTGGAAAAAAGGAACCTCTCAGCAACGTGGGGAGATCTTCCTTCCGGAAAGTCTGTCGTTTTCAGCAATGAACTCACCAATTTTACAAACTCACCAGGTGACAACTAGAGATGGATCACTGACAGGTTCAAACTGTATTTCAAAGTGCACTGACATTCCTTCTTCGACGTCGCCAATCGGTTGAAGATCTTGCACTATACATGGGGCTTCTACTGGGCCATCTTCTTCAAATGCGGCTCCTCTGGGCGCATGGAGAATGGCTTCAATTGCTTCAATCGCTTGCAAGCCTGAATAAATTTAAACAAGCTGGTTGGATGACCTACGGAATACGCAAACGTCTATATAAAAATACAACCCTGATAGCCGGCTAAATTACCGCTAGAAAGAGCCGATATTTTCTAATTAGTGTTTGCTATCAACCTCACAAGCGTCCGGCATGTAGAAATACCGGCACAGTAAACAGAAACTCTACGAAAGGATCAGTGGTACTTCAGTAATGGGCCATTTTAATCTCGGATAAAACATTTTGTTTTCCTGGATTCTAGGGTCTGATCCTGGTGGTATATCGTCTACCACGGTAGAATTGCCCTGGTGCCAAGTTGTCATGCCACCTAAAGTCGTGCCGTCTAAGCAGGATGACTGATGCAATCCAGCTTGGCTGAAACGTTAGTTTTTTCGTATTCTTCTAAAGACAGATCCTGCAGATGTTCTTTTTCGTCTTTGCCAGGGACACGTATTGCGTCTGCTGCTCTGATGGTTGATTCTACTGGCTTGTGTGCTGCTGGATACTCGAGGTACCAGCCTCCGGAGAGGAAAGGAGGGTCGATCGAGAAGAGATGCGTGCGCAGGAACAAGTGCAGCGAACTGTCCGCGAGAGTGGGAGAGCCATTAGAGATAAAAAGAGGCAATACACACACAGAGTGTTCCCATAACAAGTGTGCATTCATATTCATAAACATGACGGATCAGTTAACCAAGTCCAGAGGATCTTTCTTCCATTACTAACCAGTTTCCCCCCAAATGATTAGTTAACGTGAATACGGGGACTCTGGACGGGTTACACATCTGTCAACAAACTTTCCATTCTCCGGTGCAAAACATCTCCGCGCAGTTTCATCCAACTAACTGTCGCGGCCCTAGAAATATTGCTGTGCAGCTTGTTATGAAAATTCTCCGACAGAAACACTTAAAATGCTATCAGAATTCGGGCTGCACGAATATTTACGGCAGCACAGGCGGGAGTCGAACTTAAAATAAAAAATCAGGCTTGCTGGTTTTTTTTCAGTTTGCTTAGATGTCGACATTCCCAGCTTACTTGTCCAAAAGAATGACAGGCGAACAACGCCAGCGATAGTTGCTATCAAGCTTGCGCGATTTCCACGACGGACCAGACACTTATCTTGTGCTGAAATGTCACGTCATACAAGGTAAGAAATAATCCGGAAAATGTCGGACCTAGAAGTTTAAAAAACGCAACAGACACAAAAAGCATTCACTAGTAGCCACGCTCATGAAGGTATCATCTGGCCAGCGAGAATTCGGTGACCCTATTCCACTCCCAAACTTGTGTGTTTTTGGCAACTCCGCGTGTACCTGTACTGCTCATAACTTATCTTGTCATGTACGTCTAATACCTGTTCAAGGAAGCAAAATGAAAAGCGTCGAGCATCAAAATATAGTTCCAAAAGAACTCGAAAAATTATTAAAATCATTAAAATTAAAATTAAAAATTATTAAAATTAAAATTATATTAAAATTATTAAAATTATCAAAATTATTAAAATTAAAATTATACATCAGTGGCAGTAACAAACGGAGTCCATTGAAATTTGGGATCCTAGCCGCGGATGCGTTAGACATTCGAACAAATATTTAATTCTATCACATTTACCTTTTTCCTTGTCACCGGGGAGCTGACTTGCTGCAATGATCGTTCCCGAAGCCTCACAATGCAACGTCGCCGGTTGACTGTCAGCATTTCCATACTCAGTTGAAATGTGGCAAGTGTAGGTTCCAGCATCACCAGGCTGTGCATAATGAATCTTTAAACTTGCTACACCTAGCTCGATTTTTCCAGTGATGCGCGAACCTGGTTTGTAGGGAAAAATAAAACGAAACCGAATCTCGTCTTGTCAGTCAATGGATTCATTCACGGGTAAAATAATACACTTCTTAGGGCCAGCTGTGACAAGTTCAACTGAGGAAAAATATAACCCCAGGGCATAATAAACCCGCATTAAGTGCACTGGGATTCTTACTTTTAGGCAACAAACAGGAGGCAGTTTTCCTGATGACTTTTTCTCGCCACAAATGTTACTTGTTCTAGACCACTATAACAAATGAAAAAACTATTTCGAGTTACGCGCTTCACGTTCAACAACTGAAAACTATCCTATACGTACATGCTATGAATAATGCCCACAGGGATCGATGAAAGTTTAGTATTCCGTTATGCCGCCAATACGTGTACACTCTATAAAGGAAGAGGCAAAATTCTTGGCATTAAGATGGATGAGAAGGGTTACGAATAGGCCAACGTACTCAAGTTTTGGTTTTGTCCCGAAGACCAAAACAGGGTGCAATTTGCAAGTCAGTCTGTGCCATTGTTAATCGGTTTCGTACACACCTGACATGAAAGCCGCTATGCAGGTTGAGTGAAATAATCTGGGGCTGTCACCAGGCGTCTGTTCAAAAACAGGCAAATTTCACCAGAAGAAACAGTTCTTTTGTTCTCAAACATAATGACTGCTTACTGCAAGAAAGGCTTACATGACATCGTTTTCGCGGACGGATGGATGCCTTCTTGCACTGACTCCACTAATGAGAAGTTGCGAATTCCGATGTTTCCTGAGAAGGATACTATTCACTAAGTTGCCCTTTGTCAATACTCACCAGTAATTTAGTGCAGAATATATTCCCTAAGCATGTGAGTTGCTCAAGTTAGCGAACATTTTGTTACCTGCCTCCATGCCCACTTAAAATCCGCGGATATCGGTCGATTTCCCTGTATACGCGTACCTTTGCTCGCAAAAGTTTTAAACTTATTTTAACTTTTGCCCACCATGGAAAGATATTTTTCTATGCGATGTCTCAATGATGTCCATCGACATGTTCATTGCACATTTTTACCTTAGATGACCAGGCGAAAAGGTTCTTTGCGATTGTTAAGAGGGTTATTTGGTTCATTCACATGAGGATCTTACATCGGTTTATATAGTGAAGCTTGAATAGACTCATTTAAGTCATACTATTTCCACTGAGCATGCAAATTCGGTTATGCAACGTAATCCCACTCGAATAAAATGTACAGATATATTCGGGGATCGATCATCTCCGAGCCAAAGCGGTCAAAACAATCACTTTGGTAAGATTAGACTGCTTGAAAATTATGAGCAGGCTCCTGTGCAACAAATTTCACTGAAAACTTGATTCAGTCCAACGAAAATTCAGCATAAAAATGACGCTAAACTATTGTCAACTTGAAGGCACGAAGGCTGTATATCCGAAGTGTTTTTGGCACTCGATCGAAAATCAAGCGTTGGCAAGTTGGGGAGGATGTCTCGTAATCTTCATTCAAGTGTATTGTAGACCATTTCTTCCCGTGGAAACAAAATATTTATGAAGCCCATGGAGGAGGAGGAAATCCAGTTCAGTGATTTGTTATTCAAGTCGCTCCGTTAGACTTGCTTCGGATAGTCGTGGCACGCAGACAGTTCAACCTGAGTTTACCCCTGAACACTGAGCAATTAGAGCCACCTTGTACTGTCGGGGATGTGGTTTTAAACTAGTCCCTTTCAATCCCAATTTTGAGACAGACAGAGAGAGTTGAACAGCTTCCTAGTCTTCCCTCGTGGAAACATTTACTCACTGCTTTCTTCATCGTGGATGTGCGCGATAATCTGGCCTAATATCTTGATATTAAAAACCGCTCAGAAGAATGAGTCCAATCAAAGATTACAACGGAGCTTGATAGTCAGATTTTTGGCAAACCCTCATTCCCACATTGAGGTCAATATCGGCGCTTTCTCAAAGCCGGAGGGAGAAGAGCTACACTGATTGCTGTAGCCGACCCGAGTAAACCAAACGCATACATACAGGAGAATGGCAAATGAATTTCATTTGTCCTTCAAAATTACGAATCAGTTTCCACTTGATGTGACCACGTAGGGTCCGTGGGTTAGAACGTCCTTCTATGGGTCAGGTAAGCTGTATGATACGTGCAGAATGTTTTCTGCGCTCCAACTAAATGTTCAGTTATTAAACCAAAATACGTAATTATTTGATATTTGTGACATTGTGTTGAAGAGCAGCTGCGATGCTCAAGAGAAAATAAGTAGATTTAGAAAACGTTTTACACATCAGAGAAATAAGCATGGCTGTGCGATTACTGCTCACCAGTAGTCACGATTTCACCGTCCTTGCGCCATTCAACTGTCACTCGATCTCCATTGCCACAGTCTACAGGGACAAAGAATGCAACGGGTTCATCCTCATGTACTTCAATGGACGGCGGCTCGATTCCGGACTTGAAGGTTGGTGGAATACCGTGTTTCGCCTCTTCCAAAATACTGTAATTCCGAGAAACAAAGATCTCGCATAATATAAGCTGCCTGGTGGGAATAGATTAGCCTGTTTTCCATCAATGAAACACTCGAAAATCGGTGCTTGAAGAGCAATCGCACTAGACAATTACCGAATGCTAATAGGGCGAACAAAGAGTCTAAGCATGTCTAAACGTGTGAAGTCTTATTTTTAACTTTAAGAAACGTCAATCTTTTGTAAACCGACAATATTTACTGACCGTTTGACTTATTGAATTACATGACCTAACCCCTATGTATACAGTATGAAAGTAAATATAAAACCCAGTAAAACAGTCTCATTTGCTTCGTGAATTAAAAAAGCAAGAAGGCGGATAGTTGCCCAGAAACATTTCTCTGATAGACAAAATCTGTTTTGGACGGTGTCCATTCATGTCCTATACCGTTACGTTCGAAAATCCTTTAACCGTTATCATTAGTACCTCTAGTTTTACGACCATCTTATACGAACCATAAAAATAGCGAAGCCGTTTAATCCAAATGGCGCGCCCATAACTCATTTTAAGTGCGTTTCTCCCACCCGTACATCTTCCACCTCAGCTAAAAATAGCAGCAGATAAAACAAAAATCACAAGTACAAGCTTTACTGTACGTATTTGCATTAATAATATACAGGATACAAAGCGTTTAATACGACAGTAATATATAACACAAGGTTACTGAAGTTTCTTCTGCAAAGTGGTATCCCTTGTTTACCGTTGTTTAAATCCAAAACTTAGCGTCGACCCGATTACTCATCAGCTTCGTTTCCCTCTTGAGTACCAAACTATACATGACGAAAATTATGCAAGTCGCCTTGATATTCCCATTGACTCAATCTGTGTGGTATTTTACTGAATATACTAGACGCACGCCGCATTTCTCCCAATTTTGGACACTTTTAAAACGTCGAAATATCTTCATCAGCACAAAACATCTAATGGTTTATTTCACTGCATCAAATTACTGAAAAACAATCGGATGTAACTCAGTGGGCATTGCTTCTCCAGTTCCATGATTTGCCATCACCATTCAGCTAGAAATCAGATTTGGAACATATCGAAATAGCCAAGCAAGTTTGGTGGACCTGCACATTTTTAAAAAAAAAAATCTGTACCATATACTGACCATTCGGAAAGGCTATTGTTACAGTCGTAGAGAGAACCTTTCTAGAGCAATCTCTGCGACAAATTGTTGCGTCATGTTGAGCATTCTAGGAGACGAAATAGATTGATTAGATTGCTAGTTTGATTGATTGTGTCCATAGTGGCTGGCATTTTAATTGTTCCCTGATTCCCCATCCATCCACTCCGACATAGTTGTCTTCCAATTCACGAAGACAACCTTTGGAGAGAGTGGACTGTTGTCTCCCATGAGGGCTGGTCTGCACTGATGATGAAGTTAGAGCATCACAATCGTGATACTACGGTGAACAATATATGTGCACTTGCGCGCCTCGTGTTCAACGCAATGTGTTTGGATTTATATATTTCCAAGCTTATAATTGTCCGTTTCTGCGTAGTAAATACGGTGCATAGGTCACCGTAGCTACAAGCCAGAGCAACTCAAAAATTGCCAGATAATTGGCAGTTGGTTAGTCCTAATTTTGCTGCGAGTAGACCATTAGTCAGCCGAACCAAGCATTCATTTTCACTCACCTAATAGTGGCGTTTTATGTGAAACGTAGAGGATGCGATAGAAGCTGATTATATTTACCTATAACTCTAACTCTTGCGATAATTAGCTTTCCACTTCTCCCAACAGACGTAGCCACTGACGCCTTATCTGGCTGACTCTCTTAGTTGCTTTCCGACTTGTATCCACAGTGCTTATGCTGAAAGTCCCCACTGAATGAAAGCCGGGCCGTGAAACTGTGAAACTAACACAATCTAACGTGAATACATCTTTGCTAAAACTTTCATAATAACAGTCTGTGACTAGTAGAGGTAGGCCATTTTAAGAAAAATTTGTGCCCGTTTTGAACTAACTGGCTAGGAAAACAAGGAGTAATTTACCCATTTGTGTCCGTTTAGGACAGCGCTGGATACGGCTGAAACAACCGCTAGGTGGCCAAAAACTTGTGTCATTAGGAACCGCGTTTTCACGCTTCAGACCTCTTACTTTGTACACCAATCGACCGCGATGCCTCCATTAAGGGACATAAACTTCAAACGCCCATTTTTGCAGAGCAATAAAAACTCAAAACTAACAATGTGGTATAGAGCAAGTGCCCTTCTAATGGATAAAAAGCAACTTGATGTAACGATTTTCATAATATTCAAATGCTTGGAGTCAGGTACTGTCAATTACGCGTGCCAGTCAGTACTGTTAAAAATGTATGGATGGAAACCTCCGACTGGATGATGGGCCTTTCCAAGAACATGCACACACCAAAAACGCGTTAACTGACCATGAAGCTCCAAGCCAGACATCGCCCACCCTACAATCAACATAGTGATGCATAAACTGGTGCTGAACACCATAGTGGCTACTTTGAATAAGCAGCTAGGTCAGCCGCCATTAGGCTAGTGGGGATTTAGAAAACTCTAGTAGTTTTGCTTCGACCTTTGTTGACTGTTTACGAGTAATTTTATTGTTTGTTTCTTGAAATCAATTAATTTTTCGTTAATGTTTCACCCAAGATTAGTTTCACAGTCATGGAAAGTTTCCTACTTTGGTCCGAGCTGTGAGTGTCTTGGCATAAACGTAGACATTTAGGTCCCCTTCTTAACGGCAATCTAAACGTGTAACTCTGCCAGGGGTTTATAAAAATCATTTCATAGACGCTGAAATTCATTCTTCTAAAACCACTTATTTTGGCGTTCTGGGGAGCTTCATTGATTATCAGGTCATTTCTTCAAAATAATTACTTCCAAGCATCTAATAGATAGTGAAGCGTGGCTTTTCGTAGGAAAATATTGTACATTACTCACAGTTTGTCGTGGAGTGTAAAACTTTCCCCTGATGTGCTTTACAGAGATGAATGCAACATAAAGTCAGCACGCATGGTCGTTCGACAAATGCTGTAATAAAACACAATGACTCATCGACCTGACATGCTTTTCCGACCTGATTCAGAATACGGGCGACTGGTCGTTACAGCAGTCATGTTTCCAGGTTAATCGATAGGTAACAAAAGCGCGCGATTTTTGGCACAGTTTTTCGGTATTGTTGCAGTACGACGCAGACCGTGGGAACCGACAAATCGATTCCAGCTGTGCATCGCTAAATTTTGCTTGTAGACGGAACTAGCGAAAATTTAATCAAACAGAGTAAAAGCCACCTGCGAAGCATCTGGTTATTCACTTAGACGTCCAAGTTCAAAAATGACGGACCCAAACTTTTTCCGAGAAATGATTTTTCCATCAACTTAAATGTATCCTACTACTAAGCCTATTTAAGAGAATGATAAGCTGAATGGGTATGACAAGGAGCGTATCGTCCTAGAAACGTCTGAAATTCGAATTTATTATCCGTGGCTTCACCAGCACGAACAATTTCAAGAGAATTCTTAAGTAGGCAGCTCTAACATGCATGTAGTGACACAAAACTAGCAGCAGAAAATCAGTTGTGACCAGAGACGAAAATGCTAAGATATAAAGATATTTAGTGGACATTGAATAGCATAACCTTCAAATCGCTGTTACCTAACAGTCGTACCTAATTCGGTGAACTCGGCGTAGACACATTACATCGGAACTCCAACGGTTCAATGCACGAACTTCTCTTATCATCTGCACCAATTAGAATGATCAGATGATCATATTTAGCATGTCTAAAAGAACTGAACTGAACTGGGGAAACCTAAAATTACGGATGATTAATCATCAAGCGGCTCAAATTATTGTACACTTTTGTTCAGTTTTCACATTCCGCTTTGAGAGCCTTGTTTCATTGATAATTTTGTCACAAGTTTCGACCCACACCCGCGTTTGCAAACGAAGTTGGTTTTGACAGGAAACTCAAATGAATTCAGCTGCATCTCTTGCTTGTGAAGGTCCACTGTAGTTAGCTAAGTCTCCCGTCCAAACCGAATTCGTGGACAGTTTTGTCCAATTCGGTTGCAAGTGCAACATAAAAATGGAGGAAATATGGGCTCGAAAAGAGGAGTTCTTCCGTACATCTGGACCAGTGCTACAAGCAAACGGAGGATTTTTTGGGACTTTAACTTTTGGTAGACACTTCGAAGATTTGCGCTCATAAGAGCAGCCAAACCTAATATAGATTCAAAGCTAAAATTTCCATTTAAGAGCAGAAACCTTCCATTCAGTCCATCTAAAACGGCCGACAAACTTCTTGGAATGTAGAGGAGTCCCAGAGCGAAGAGGTGCTAAACCACATTGTTTAGCGACGTGGCAAAGTGCAGTTCCGAATTGCCTACTAATTCTACTTGGAGAGTAATCTGACATTAAGTTTTGGGTAAACATAGCATAAATCAGACCACATGCGATCTAGCGTGAAATGGTCATCTTTCACAAACACATGCCACAATGGGTCATTAAATGCACTCACGGGTTGTGTTCTTCCCCGAATTCTTCAAGCTGCCGCAGATGATTAATAGACTGTTGATCCAGTATTGATTTGGTTACAACCCGCTCCTCCGGTATGCACCTGCATTAAATATCAAACAGATGAGAAGATAGAATGAAGTAGTTTGTGGAAAAAAAATTTTGCCACTTCAACTGCTACTGGAAGAGCTCAACTGTGCAAAAAAGTGTGTGAAATAAACATCCATGATGTTTTATCGTTTTTGGAGAAATGTCTACTAGAACCAGGTGCCGAACACTAGCAGGATCACATTTATTCTTGATCAGCATCATTTAAGCAAGACATGTTCATAAGGTGAAATAATTAATTTTAGAAGCGCTGTTAGCGAATCGCTAAGAGGTCTATCAGGCAATGAACGTGGAACGTTTCGGTCTGAAAAGGATTCGTGAAGTATCAAAGAAGAATTGATTTTTGAAGCTTGTCGGGATCTGGACTGATTGGACTCTGTCTGAAACGGACATACTGAATAGTGGCTATATCTTGCTTATAATTATCACCTTCGATTCCCAGAATACTTACTTTGGGTGTTACTCACCCACTTCAGTTTCATTGTCACCATTTTGTCAAGTCTGTTTATGCCGGTGCAATTCACACCTATATTTGAAAAGGTCGGGGACAGGAAACCCCAACTAACAGTAGCTAGTTTTGCAACACAGTTTCATATCTAATTGGTGGCCAATCAAAGGGTACATAAATCTCAGTAGTTCCACTTCGTCGTCGTCATCTTGAGAATTGACAGTAGCGTTCAACATTATGTTTCGTGGGTGCAGGTTAAACAGTAGGTAGAAAATTTGTCATTGTCTTGAAGCATGTTAAAACACAATTCAGTAAGGTTTACTCAACTAAGGTTCATGTGGATTCTCACATGACAAAACAGCTCAAACTGAACCTAAATTTATTTTTCCTAGGACTACCTGTTTAACAGCCAAATGAATATTAGTAGTATAATGGAATTCCGTTTTCTAACACTGGTTGACTGACCCATATTTGTGGTTCAATAGCGTCTCATTGGCTCTTTCTAAAGCCTATAAGCAACTTCTGGAATCGACTGTACCACTGTTGTGAAACTTGTGCTATAACAACATGGTAACCCGAGTTCGCTTTTTGGTGAGGAGTTCTCCATTGGTGGCAAAACCTATTTGCTTATGGTATTCGTCGTTTCGTGCATCTACGTCAGTGTTTCCTGTAAACTGACAGTCACGATTACGCGCACGTGATGTGAAATGCATCAGGTTATAATGGATTAGTTTGTAAGGCGCTTCAGGAAGGTAACCTAATATACCCGTTCCCATAAGCACCACATGCCACCGGGAAATGTCCTACTAATGTATTGCCACATCTTAAGGATGTCAGGCACCGAGGTAATTGCTAAAGCGTTTCCCATCCTATGGAAAGTTTGCGCTGCCACAAAGCCACGCAACTGTAAGCACGGATAACAAACAAGAACAACCCGTAAAAATGACCTATCCACCACTCATCACCAAACTGGACAAAGGTTGAGCCAGTTTTATAAATTATTCTTTTGAACTGTATAAGAAATACTTCTGCCATTTGAAACACAGGGGACCCAAACATACTGTTATATCCTGTTGGAAACGGAAAAGCCTATAATGTTGTTTCATCCTTACTGGAAATCATCGGCAGAGTGCACCCTTAGGCCGAGACTAGCTAATTATGGGTTTGATTAGTTAACGGTCGTATATTAGCATACATTTTCAAGTGAAACTCTAAAATATCCCCATTGACGGCAAACTATTTGAGCTTTTGATCAACAACTCAGACTTCTAGCCCGGACAGAGCCAAGGAGGGTTGCAGAAAACGGTACGAAATCAAAGAATAAGTGCTGTCTCATATATGTGGTCTTCAATCCGGAGTTACTAACTCCCGGATACTACGATCCAAAGGGTAACATGTTGACATTCTAAAATGTGAACATTTCCGCACGGGGAACTAAGAAACCACCGGGGTAAGCCCTTCGCAAGAGTACCGATTCACAAGAGGTTTAGCCGATCGTAATGCCAAACAGAACGTATTGCATGCAGAAGTCCTTGCAGAGAACAAGCTACTGAAAAAGTGTGTTCATTTGGATTCGAATCTCCCATCAACGAACGAAGAAACCTGAGCCCCTTGAAGCCCTTATTTTCAGGGCAAAGAAACACCAGGATGAAAATAAGTGGCAACCAATGAAAGCAGCCGAAAGTAACGAACTGATAAACAGCCCGAAAGAGTCATACGATGGAGAGTCACTCTCAATATTGATGTGCATAAGGGTAAGCCACTGGTTCGCGGATCCTCACAGGTGCACCACACCGTTTGGTCGCATAATTGCACACTGGCAGTTGCACCTTGACTGAGGACCAAATGGTGATGCGTTTGGTTAACTGAAACTATCTGAACAATAAATCAAGAAGAGGCCTACTAGGGAGTGACAATTTTACATTCATTTCATCAGCAGCATAGAGAACACAAAGTTTTTCAGAAGTGTAGTCGCAACAGAATGATGAACCTAGGGAGTGATTGTGTGAATAAGTAAGGATGATTGCCCTGTGCTCAAGGCAAACTAACTGCGAATTCCAAGGAATTTCTAGTGTATGGTGACTACAGTGACCATAGTGATTAATCATTATCGATTAGATTAGAAAATAAAAGGTTGGAGTTAGAACTGAACAAAAAGTCCGAATGAAGCTTTGAGGGTCAACCTAATATTTGGCGCCTTGAATGCGTGTTACAGTCGACAAGGTCAGTTTTCAGTCCTGGGGAATCCGCTGAGTCATTAAATGGGGTACGTGTATCTAGGATGGTTCACCTTGGATCCGGTCCGTCTTGTTAATGTAGATCTCACCGCGAATGCAGGGGAACTGGTATACGACATGCGGGAGACTCGTTATGGGAGATACGTTGTGGTCAATTTGTGAAGAAACACTACCTTGCTGTGATCGTTAACAGATACTCAGTAGCTCGATACATGCAATCAGTCTCAGCAAGCAGTTTATACAAACTAGCTGTGGTCCTCCTTAACCTGCAACTTAATACTGACGCCTTCGCCTCCACAGGTATTTCCCCACATTTGGAACGGGGTTTACTGCGAAGAGCAGGAGCCATTGGAGAGCAGTGTTTTGGTTTAAGGTTTCATGTCCTCTTTTAAAGAACCGAAAGTACTTTTTGACTGACACTATCAGAAAGCCACTCTCAGAAAGCCACTAGAGTACAATTGGAATACTACGCTACTGCCCACGCTGCATACTGAGTCACTGCATTGTACGTTCACGAAGACCATCTACGCTCTGATTGATAGAAATACCGAAAATCACCTGGCTGTGTTTAGTAAGCGGCTGACGAGATAAGGATGAGTAACTAACACTTTACAAATGATTTCGGTGGTGTGTATGCGGCAAAAGTTTTCGGCTTGGTAAACAAACAGTGATTCATAAACATATTTGTTACGGTCTCCATGGCACCCGGTGTGAAGCACGCCATTCGGGCAACGCCTAAGTAATTTTATCACTTACATAGTTCAAACGGACCTAAAGAGAATCATACACAATGATCGGTTTAAATGTCACTGGCTACTACATCATCCGAAGGACCAATGTATGCAGAAATAATCAGTGAAAATGTAACCGAGATAGTTAGGTCAACATCTCAAATAAACAAAGTATCGAATTTTCCATGTGGTTGAGAATAAAGTTACTTTTCTGAGCAGAAGAGCGAAAATGGAAAACAAAACCACGGACAGGAATTTGTCCACAAAATCCTTTACCTTAGCTCCACCGGGTGACTTTCTTCACGTCCAAGGGCATTGGAAGCAACACAAACATATTGACCACTATCATCGGCAAGACAGTAGCCAATTTGCAATATTACTAGGCCACGGTCGACAAAGCAATTGAAGCGACTTCCTGCAAATTCGGAAACAGCCATGTCAGCTCGGTACCCCAGAACCACAGGAGTTTTTCTCTTTTCGCAAAATTAGCATTTCAGAAAAAATAGCACCAAAGCATTAGTTCGTTCATAAGTTACAGCGATCCGTCGGTTTCAACTCTAAGATTTAAAGTGTAAAACATTTGGCTACGTGAATTAAAGGTTTGATGAATTTTTGAGGTGATGAAACTGATATATGGCAAAGAATTCCATGTGAGGAACGTGTCTCTACCCGCCCTATTACTTCAGTACGTACGAAAATTCGTAAGTCCTGTTGTCAGGATTGATTTTGTTTCTAATAGGATAACTGGGGTAAGACTGAAATGCTCTGAGAGTAGATTGGATCGTGGAGACTGATTGGGACCACATAGTTTTATGCTCTCTATTTCGTAACTATTACAATAAAGTGACAAATTATCAGAAGATATACACTCCTTGAGGTAGCTACTACTATGTAGTGTGCACAACAAGCAATCGTAGCTTTTATAGCCTAACTTAAAGCCCTTTTACATCCACCGACGACCAGTCCTTATAATCACTTTGTGGTACTTCATCTCAAACTGTTATAGCAGCACAGTTCAATAATTAGTAGACGATAACGTCGGAGAGTGTTCTTCAATGCAGCATTGCTAATTTCTAAGGTCACCGTTCCTTATCTTCCAGCTGAATAAGCAGGAGTAATAGTTAAGCTTTGGTGCAAAATGAATGGACGGTTTCGGAACGGTACATATAGACGCATTGTTTGCATACGCCAAACTGGTTGAACCATTGAAATAAAATGGAACGGAAGCAAACATGTTTCACCTTCCAATTATAGAATTTCAAACCGCTTGCCCATGTTAAAAATCCAATTATAGATGGACTTGGGCTCTTCATAATTGGCCTTTTTTGGAAAATCAACATCGATGTGTCTTGTTAAGATCGACAGATTTCAAAGAATCGGTTTTCAAACGGGTACTTGTCATCTCGCATGAATATGATGTCACAATATTTACTTCACAGGCGAACATCGGGGAAAGTGACATCAATGTTAGAATAAGGGAAATCAGTGCTTATGCAATGCCGCTCCAAAGTACAGAATGATATCTCGCGAAGACCACATGATGAAGGTTCACGAGGAGGTAGCATATAAAACGAAATAAGGCCTTCATGGCATGATATATAGATCGGGCAGATAGAGATTTCTCGTCTAAACGCACTTTATGGCGTAAACTACAAGTGCCCCGGGAATATTGCAGTCCACTTTACAGTTTTTAAGGCTTCCATTTTTCTCTCAGTTTGAAACTTTCTTTTTGCTTGTGACCACCGATTGGCAGCATGGAAGATCTTAGGGAAATTTCTTAGTGGGACACAAAATTCTGCAACCAGTTCATTCACAAATCTATAAATTTGAATTACGTTTTCAACTATCCCGAGCCCGCGCCTTAAGCTGTTTCCTAGAACAGTAGATTTCTTTAGGGTACGCAGATTTGAACCCACTAGTATTATCCCAGTGAAGTATTGTGATCAGGAAAGGGTTGGACTGTGCATAAATAGCCTACTGCAAATACTGCAACGTTCACACGAACTGTTAATGCGGTCCGTCCCTAATGGTCGATCAGACTAGATGGCCGTTTAGTCAGTTGCGATCCCATGGTGACAAATCCGCCCAGTCAACTACCGTTTTTAAGCTGTTAATTAAAATATTGCAGAACACAAGTTTCCGTGGTGGAATTGCAACATCCTGACACAGAAACTTCAGCTAAACTGCCAACCAAACTGCGCCATACAGTTAACTTGGTTGTAGAGCTTTGCACTCTGCAGAGTTGTGTAGGTTTGACAGCTTGAAGGACTTTGGGAACCAATACGGTATCGATCAGGTAGACGAGTTTAGCATGAAAAGCCAACGGCCCATACAGCCCTGTCCACCTAACTACTGCACATCGTTCCAGAGCAGTGACAAAAGACAGTACCCTGCAGTTGGACAAAAAATGAGTAAGAAATTCTGCTCAAGCGAACTTTTAATTTGGGAATAAACGTTTCCAAAATAAAAACCCACCTGTTCCAACAGGCTCACCGTCACGAAGCCATTCTACATGAAGTGTAGCGTCACTTGTCGGAACAAGTTGTGCTTCAATGTGTACAGGTTGGCCTTCCAGAACGTCTGTACTGCTGATGACGGGCTGCTGCGCAAACTGCGGCACTTGTTTCGGCTGACTGCGTTCATCCCTATCATATTCGCGTGTTGGAACGCTCGGTGTCGCGTACAGTGCGGCCCATTGAGCTTCAGCCTGTTCGTGGCCTGCCTCGACCTCAGCCATGACGCTGTATGGGAGTGTAACAGTCAGAAGGCAGTTCTCAATTCAAACAAGAAAGTATTTCGTGAATTTCTCCACATATGGTTGTGTCATATCATCCTTTTAGAATTTGGTAAATGACAGTTTTCTTGCGGAAACAAACGATAAAATTTGTGCACAATTTCGTCATTGAAACAGAAGACCATGCACTGGTCAGTTGACTGTAATTCTGTGCTCTACCGGGAAGGACGAATTATGGGTGGGTGGGATTAGCTAACATGATAAAGTAGAACATTCTGACAGCTATCACCATGGTAAGTCGTGCTTGCACTTTTAAGGTAGATAAAACAGGTACTTTCGTTTTTCTGCTGAATAATGATTTCAGTGAAAGGTGATATGACCAAGAAGTATTGGGAATAAATGTGGTAGAATCCTAGAACCGAGTAGGTATGGACGGTACATCATCATGCTATTTGTGGGATGATGGCCGTATACCATAGGATACGAATTTTTCTGGCTGCAAATTTGCGTTTATGCGGTCATAGCTTTATTTTCCTCCTACCCGTTTTACGCAAACAACCTACCTGACGGTAACTGGATTGGTCTTGACCATGCCGAAATGGTTCGCGATGGTGCATTCGTAGGATCCACTGTCTTCAGGGAATGTGTAGATGATATCTAATGATACCAGTCCTCGATCGCAGCTGGTATTGAATCTGGAGCCTTTTGGTGGACGAGATAGGTAGACGAAGAAGTCGCTTTAATCTTTGATTGTACGCAAAACATGAATAGATCTAAGCAAAAGTTGTGGGCGATAATAAATGATGCAAATATATCAGTGGGTTTTTATATATATATTTGACGTGATTCCGTGTGTACATTACTAAAATCCTTTATTCCGTAGGGCACTGAAATTGTCTAAAATCGGGTTCTAGGTAGAATAAACGAATAAAAATTATGTATGGCCAGTACATACCTGAGGCGTACTGACAAGAAACCCTACTACATACCGGGCATCGGTTCATGTGGGAGTGCCTCGAAAGGGATCTCACAAGTCGTAGGGATAGTCAGAAGTTCGTCTAACTCCTAGCCGGGCCAGGTTTACCCGATGTATTGGAGTCATTGAACCCCTGTTCCACGGATTTGCACAGATGACATGACTGACTGAATGTGGCGTCACTATTCTGAGTAGATGGGATCTTAGAGCTGCTTTCAACACACCAGTCATTCTTGGAATTTCAAGGGTGATTAAACCTACTCAGGGGTTCATACACCCGACTGATGCTGGCAGCTGTTGCAGAAATATCTGTTCCAAACAATGTCTATATTCACTTCACGCATGAATCCATACGGGCGCTCCTGTGAAGTTTGTCAGTACGCTGGTGATGGCAGGTTCCATATTATCACAGGTGAGATTTTGTGATTCCAATGCAGGATGTCAATTTTTTTTTCTCAAGGCAACGTGGGTGTTGAAGTCATTCATGGGAAATATATTGTCCATTAACTGACTAGATATGATAAGAGCCAACAAATTCTGGCAGACTTTTTTGCTCATGGTGTGAATCGAAATCAAAAAATCAATACCCTCGGATTGATCAAACGTTTCTTGCATCCAGATCGTTCCCATTCCTGTTATCCAACAGCGCAAAGTTAACCCGAATTGTTTCTCTTCTGTGTTAGGAATGGAAGTCAGAAGGATGTGTAAGTAGCTTCCTTGAGTCTTTATCGTTCGGTTCGCTCGGTTTAGGTAGGTCATTGTTACAGAATTTCAACTCGGGTGCGTGAAAGACCCCAAGTCATCTGGGGTTAGCACGAACGTGTCCGTCGACATGGGTTCTAATGGGGACTGACGCTGGCAGGTCTTCATTCTTTTTTTGTTTGTAGACACCTACTAGTATCAGTCTCAAATCCCAAAAGCCCTTCGGTTGTTTATGAACTTTGGCTCAAATGTCTGGGCGTGCATTCCCGGCAGACATAGTGGGTAAGGCATGGCTGTTTGACCCCCAGTTCTCCGGCACATAAAGTGTAACTTTGAACCCGAAAACACTATTTTCTAGGTTTGTTGACCAGCGTGAATGATGGCGTGGTCGATTTTCCGGAGACTGATGACAGCGTCCCGCCTTCAAAATACCTGAAGGTAAACGCTAACCCAAAGTTTTGTTACCAGTTCTCTTCCGGAGGAGGACAGAGATGAGGTATTGCTAATGTTGTTCCCCTAATAGTACAACCTCCCGTCGCTCGTATCAGAGAAACTCACTGAACCTGGTGTGGATGTCCTCCAATGGTCTTTCTGATAAAGACTTGGTGAATAACGGTTTGGCCTGCATAGCTTTCAGGATCGAATTATTTCCAGAGCTCAACTACCACAAAAGGAATTCTGTTCATGGCGGTGATCCACATATAAACTGATCTCAGAATTTCATAAAAATATCCTAACGCAAACTAGTCCCTCCAAGTCTGTATCAAACTAACAAGGCGGAATTGGAAATGGCCACTTTGGTGATCAGAAAACATCCTGCCAATTAAATGTTTGGACGGAGTAGACCTGCATTCTGTGCGTCTGACAAAATCATAGAAATCAGCTTGTTTTGTCTCAGTAGTTCAGACGGTTCGTTTGTTTATTCCGTCGGAAGTGGCGTTGAGTCGTCTACGATTACTAGCTTCCATCTGGGCAAATTCTCCTCAGCAGTATAATCTGAGTGAATGCTTAAACATACCTTCATTCTAAAGAAATTGCTTGCGTGAAATAGCATAACTCTGCGCGCTTCTGCGAGGAGCCTTTTGAAGAAAAGTTTATCAAACGACCCAGCAAGTTCAAAATGAATTAAGAAATCCTGGTTACGAGCGGTGATTGTACAACACGAAGGTTGTTTTGGTCATATATCCACCTGGATATATGTTTTGGAACAACGCTTCAAATTCCATCATCAAAGTGCAGTTCGTCTGAACGGACTGATTATCAATATGTTGTTGAATGCCAAACCTGCCACCTACCGTAGAAGGGATCATGAATGCACAGGATGGAAGCAGCGTGTGAGTATCACACGAGCAAAACGGCGCCACGAGATTGCTGATCCTTTGGGGTAGAACAATCGACAGATGCCAATAGTGATTAATACGAATAAATACCCACTATGTTCACACGAAAATGAGTGGATCTTACAGCTGCTGAACAAATAACCACTGGTTGCTTCTGTGGCATTTGTCTTAGTCAATAAGAGGCAACCCTCCGCGCGGAAACCACATAAGACACAACCAGAGCTTTCTATTTTAGCATTGATTCTGCAATAGATCTAGGTAGACCATCAAACGATCTTCATTCTCAATTCTGCTTGTCAAAGAGGCTACCAGCCTTGCTCTGTGCCTTTCACTTCTGTATGTGACTGAGCAATGACGCATGCTCCAACGTGTCCAAACCCACGAGCTATATACCATGAATCCCCAGTTAATATCGTCAGCCTGAACAAAAATTTCGGTAACTATGTTTAGTTGGCTCAGTGGGAGACAAAACCTTCCCGATTGCAGCCATGGAGATCAAACTGCACCCAAAATCAGCAGAAATCATCCGGCAAACTAATTTACCTGAGTACATGGACCTAAGCCTTCTATCAAATCACCAGGCACTGTAATAAATAAGATATTTCAGTGACAGTACGCGGACGTCCTTCATGTTGATCAAGGAAGATTTTCAAAACCCCACTTTCAAACAAAGCCCCATAAGTATACTAAAACTGTAGGACTAATAGGTGATATTAGTCTATGTGACCTCACCTCCCCGGCTGAGGTTATTCACGGCTACAAAGTATTAAAACTTTGTTGTTCACGGCAACCATTCATTTTAGGGATGATAACGCAGAACTCGATTGAAATTCCTTAGGGTTGCATCATCTGGAGCGTTTTGGACATGCCCTTCTAAACCATTTCTATTTTCACTGCCCTCTCGCGATTGTAATGCTGTACTGAAGAACAGTGGACAACTTGGTTCTGGTGCTGGACCACTGAGTTTCCATGCTTCATCAAGCCATACAAAAGGGAATTAGTGTTATTGTACTAGGACTCAGCCGTCATTCGATCTTCATGCACGAAGCACCCTACCCCAATGGGTTGTCCTCGTTGTGTTTAAAGCGGGCGCAATCAGCATTTGATTTTTCTTAGAGGAGATCCTAATTTTCTCCAAAAGCCGGAGCAGAACTTGAGCTTACGTTACGCATTTGCCGTATAAAAAGCAATAAATATCCGGAAGCAGGCAGAATCCCATAAAACTAAGGCGAAGCGGTTATTTACGTATCCGTGAGAATTTACGCCTCAGCTTGATGCCCCTAAACAAACAACAACTTGTTGGTTGTCAGTTGCCAAGCAACAGACTTAATAATTGATTATTTCCTTTATCCTAGTGCCATCACTCTGAGGGCACGCATTATTAATTCTGCTGAGCATTTTGTTTTGATCGTTTGTGGGTAGAGCGCGTTTATCATGTTCGACCCAAGTCAAAAAACACCTTGTGTTAGGAAACATGTTTTGGAAACATGTTTTGACAAACTCTCTCCTATTATTCCATCACATAGAAACACTGTTCTCCAGGAACATAAACGGCTGATTCATTGGATAAATATGAAGTGAGGCAAAGGTAATCTTGAACTAAGCATTTTCTGGAACAGCCTCGAAAACCCATTCAGGGTTATAT
>NW_008751677.1:2294828-2318796 GCF_000715545.1 Opisthorchis viverrini
ATAAAGTAGAGCACGTGACAAAGATAAGGAGACAACTAGAAGATGGTGTTCGCGCGTCCGGTGGCAGTTACTTGACCCGGATGGCTAGGACATGGTAGACGTTTCTGGATGTATAGTACCGAAAAACGAATATGAATGATGACGGATCAGTGCATATTTCAGGAGTTCTTACGCTGACCTGATAAATAACTGTGTGAGCATCAACAGCATTTGTTAGAAGCTTTATGCTTTCTGATTGAGCCACAACCAAACCGCTTATGAGCTGCAGGGCTGATTTCTCCGACCAGGATCAAATGTTTTCAAACATTCGTTTGGACAATCACCCCTTGTTCGAACTTCAATGACCCAGGAATTGAACCTCCAGGAGATTCAATCGGACTTCAAAATTTTGGCTATTCATGAAGTAGACTGCCGCGAGTCTGGCTGAGTGTGTCTTCTTCAGTGGTGAACGCAAACAGACAAAACCTTTGGCACTGCAGTCTTTGGATGCATGGGGTCCTCAGCTTCATTTGCCATTCTAATGGACCAGTCGACGTAGCTATCCGCACGAATCATGTGGAACCGTATTTTACGCAGTTAATACATTGTATTTTCCGTAAATATGACTTTCCTTTTGTTGAAGAGAAAGAGCAGTGAGTTTCTTTTAAGCATAATTGGAATGAACCTTGCAAGAAAAGTAGCCTACCCAATACGACTTCGTGAGGATTCTTAGTTTTGTGGCATCACGACATGAGAGTGATGTGTGTGAATATACGCTACGAATTCATCCGCTCCATCCGTAAGACCAACTGGCATTTAAGAATTGTCACATGGTTAAAAAAGCATTCCTATTTACTGAACGTGCAATGAATACAACGTTCTGTGCGCAAGTTCTGATCAAAAGTTTATTGTCCTACCAAACTTTTGAATCACTCTGCACGTGGGTAGTGGAGCTGGGTGCGCGTAACTCAAAGACCAAAGGAAATGTACTGGTAGCGTTAAGATGCCAACCTCTTACAAAAACAGATCATTGCTGTTATAACGATGTATGCCTACTATTGATGAAGTGTGCAAGTAGTCTGTAATCTGATGTTGTAACTCCGCCCCCGCGTGTCCACTAGCTTGTAACCTCCTAGTTCGTGTTTGCTAGTGAAAAACTTCTCAGCGAATTACTTTCCTCCTTCCATCGGTATTGGTAGATATGAACCGGTAATCATTTCAGCGAATCAGACGCCCAGCTTGATTACATAGTTGTCTCGACCTGATAATAGTTGCTGCAACACCCCTCACGCAACAAATCCAAGTTCACTGATAGGCATACGTTTTGGTTGTACTCCGTTTGTACTCCAAGTTAGCGCAGTAGGGAGCGGAACCTAGTGAGACAATATCCACAAATGTCTCCACGTTTTTTAATCCCGTGTGCTAAACGTATAAGTATGCAGCTGCCCCCTGAGAACTCACCACAAAAGATTGATTTTGAATCGTAATGCGTCCACAGTACTTTTCTCCAGATATGATAATAGAAAATCATGGAGATTCATATTTAAAAAGGACTTCTTCTTACTTATTACTCCCACAGAAGCGTTGGTTTGTGTGAAGATCGTTCCAAAAATCATCGACAAACTACATCTCCATCAACAAACGTGTTCTACAGGAGAACAAATTTAATGTCCCACGGTTTTTAGATGATATAATTTCATGTATCAGTGATATGGAGCAATGACAGCGTGACCATTTTGTAAGCTTCAGATTTCTGAACAAGCTGACTACCAGTGTTTACTTTATCACATAATTCTCAAAATGTTCAGAATAGATGCTACGGACACAAAAAACAATGAGTTATGTTGATTCCCCTCTATATTCAGAAACTGACACTGGCCGAACTTGGCTAATCGAGTAAGTTGAAAACAATAGGGTCCCACTGTTAAGGAACACTGTACGAAACTCTCAGTTTTCTAATCAGTCCATTTCAACTGGGAGCATCAAAACTCTCGAAAGCTGTTAAATAAAGCAGTTTCTTACTGAAACCTTATTCTGATGCACTTCTGATACAGTATGATGAATATTGTGAGCGTAGTTCAGTTGGCTGACTTGGCGGTCTATGAGACTTAGACTAAACTCATAAGGTATGGTGTTTAGAGCTTCGATGCTTGTTTCCTCGGGGTAATGATTGCAGTGTTGTGAACAGCTACAAAACCAGTTTAAATGATTCTCCCTTGAACTGAGGAGAAATATGATGCTGGTCAGTTCAGAGACAAATACAAGGTTTACGGATGGATGATGGGGAGAAAGGTTTGTCGACATGGTGCCACCACGACCACTCGGTAAAAAAAGGTTTGAACCGTCTCCTAATCATTCATATTGGATGCAGTTTCACAAATCAGTATTAAGCTAAAATTCGTTCATCAGATAGATACTGCAGTCGCCGAGGTCCGTTTTGAACTCAGTAATGATTAGTTTGAGTGTGGTAGGTTCGTTTGTTTGAATCTACACCTCAAATATTTCCGGTGAAAGTATTGCTTAAAATAATTAAGACGAAAAGCAGTTCGCACAGAGATAATCATGATTTGAAGCGAGTAAAGTCCGTTTGACTTAGCAGACAGAAACCTGAAAGTTCTAGATGGCATGTTCGGCTGATGTCACAAAATCTGATGTAACGTGGACATTGAAGGATAACAAACACATCCTGGGTGATGTATCTAACGTTAAACTAGGGGTGGCTGGTTGACGAACCGGACGCCGACGATAAGCAGGGACAGCTTGCATTGAACCGTATGACGCCCAGCGCTCAGTTGTCCAACAACGATGTAGGTCCTAGGAAAAAGGCTCCACAATCAATCACACTGAATCTTCTATCAAGCCAGAAACAATGAGCGAAGCATTAGGCAATTACCCTTTTTTCCTTGTCGTCATCAGTAAGTTTTGTCAAATGTTACTACACTTCTTCCGTTACAATACACTACCAGTTTACTCAGAGGCGCCGGAAGTGCACTGGGATTCCAATACTTACGTATTTAATGTCATTATCCTCGAGAACGTGGCATTATCTAAGACACGCACAGATTGGATAAGTGAACAGACTATCCTCATTCAAAATGATTATAGTGATGATTCGAATACTCGTTTGTATAATGCTCAAATATATATACATATATACATGTATATACGTTTCAATGATCTGGTAATTCAGATAGCAGTCCACTTCAGTGGAACCTAAGAAAGCGAGTCGAAGTTTCACAATCAACTGAGTACTGCCTCGTAATAAGTCATATGCGAATGTCCCGAAGGACCGATGCTCATACAAGCTCTTCAGGGATTACACAACTTAATCACGCGATACATACACACTGAAACCAAAATTGATGATTCGTGCTGAAAAACTCAACATTTAATAAAATAAACATAAAACTCGACAGGGTTTACCGGTCCAAGTCAAGATGCATTTGTGTTTAGTAAATCCATTAAAGATCCCTTGGGGTCATCTGTTCGAGAATGATATTCGATGACTGGATGCCAAACTCTTTACCAGCCAACTAGTACAGCGCTTCACCATTTACGGCTAGCACAATGTGTCACTATTCTGTTAAGGTCACTTTCAATTTTGTCCTTTCCTCTACACTCGAACGATTCCTCCCCCACTATCCATGAATTGTCGTTCTCATCTGGAACCAAAATCTTCGTTTAGTGGTTTCACCAAAGCGAAAGGGGATTCTTTTGTCGCGCGCAGGTGCCGAATACGAGAAATCGCTTCACAGTCTTATATTTCTCATGGACTGTTAGTACTTATTAAAAAATTTCGGTGACAGTAGACTAGACTAGAGGTCCAAATCAATAAACGTGCTTCGATTCTTCTCAAGCGTTGAATCGCATCAAGCGGCTAAGATATTTCCCTGTGAAAGTGTTCGAAATCAAAGCTACCAAAATGCTTCGTGGAATACCTTATATCCCCCCCACCCGATCCAGTAAGCTATCGAATCCGTTTCCGCACGCGCAACATGTGTGCCGTCATATTTCCCCCAAACACAATACTATCTGTACTTTCTGATAAAACACGGTTTTAATTTTTGAAAAATTTTAGACCATGTCATATGTTGGGCTTTTAATCACAGTTTGATCTTTTCGAATTGAATTTTTGGCACGATAGGGTAAATTCTAACGGGATGAACTACATACCTGGAAGTAACTCTAAACGGTATACATGGTACAATTTTGCTATGGGTGGAGCAAGATCGTCTCTCAAACACTCTTCCGACACCTGATTTTATTGCGATCATTCTAGGTTTGACACAAATGTGTCTTTCGGCTTGAAGTTCATCAATACTAGAGTTCAAACAAGCCTACTTTCTTACATATTTCGGAGTATATGCTACCAAAAGAACACTAATCAATACCCATAAGAGTTGCAGGAACACCGATGAAAAATAAGACAACTGCTGCCTGAATCTCGATCAGAGTTGCTCTTACCACTCGTCTGTGTACTCTAAAGCAAATGTCCGGAGTAAGGTTTCATCTCCGAGCAAACAAGAGCAACCAAGGAAGTGATTAAAGCCAATTTGAACCATGATATAAACCATGTATCACTAGTTCCATTGGACGGCTTGCATATGAGTTCGATGCCACGAGACGTTAAATTCCCATCCTTCCAGTCTTCCAAGAAAAGAAGCGCGTAGTAGGATGTGTCGTGAGCTTGCTCATATCGGCAGCATTTCGCATACAAAGTGGTCAGCCACAATCGAAATGGACAAAAACCATACGTTTTCCATGTATCCTATTGATTCTCACTTTGCGTAGCCAAAATAAGGGTAGAAAACTATCACAAGAGTACGGACTAAAATGTAAAGACAGTAGGCGCTTAAGTGGAACTCATTGATTCGTTTGAGGACGTGTGTAACGGCTTGCCTCACGAATTATTTTAGAACATTGGCATGCTAGTTACTGAGCGGAATGTCTAGTGATCTGTAAAACAGCGTTGGATGTTTTCTTATACGACGTTCCAATCCTCAAGGGGGCACGATGTTCACTGGCCTATCAGCAGTTGCTACTTTTTGATTCCAAGTTCAATATGCATGGATAAGCTTGGATTATCCTAGCCAATGACGTATTTTCACCGTGTCCTTCTGGTCCAGAGCAAATTCCGATGGAAAACACTCGTGGGGAGCTGAAGATCCCTGATTTTCCGGTCAGCAATCGTGACCATTCTGAGTAGGAATATTTATGGGGGTTGAGTGCGTCTCATGCTGCTTTTTGTAACTATTCTAGAGGTGTTTTTCTGATTGAATTTGAGAACATGGCTCCTATAGTATTTGCACTCGTTTTTTCTCAAGTACTGACCTCGGTGCGATCTACACCTATATTCTTATATCGCTTGCGCAAACACTTTAGTATGAGTGCGTTAGATGCTTATTCTGCTTGTACTATCACATTCACCATAGTCCTGCGTGTTTAGGAGACCAGTAAGATGTTATATTACGAAGTTACTTGGCTGAATGTTCATTCAAGTCAGCGAGACAGCTGGTTGAACTCACCTGCACTGAGAGAATGTCCATCTTTGTACCACTGAACCTGGAGATCGCCCGGAGGTGAAACCCGTAATTCCAAATGGACCGGTTCTCCTTCAGGCACTTCCGTGAGTCCTTCAATGGAACTGAGTATTCGAGGAGCAGCAATCAGGGCTTCTGCATCGCTACTGAATGGTGCCGACGAAATTGTCACAGCAGACATTCTACTTTCTCGCGAGACCGAAACGGGAGAATTCGAACCAGCTAGAACGGTGCAATGAGGTATGAAACTTGGACTTGATTTCGGGTAATGATCGGTAGAGGGCCCACGCAGCACTTTATGTGTTGGCTGTCCTAATTTGTCTCCGTTCCGACTGTTCGACCACCAGGATAGTCCGTTCGCGTGTTTTGTGCGTGCACACGCGCTTTAAGCTAGCACTACGTATGCCTGGTCTGTTGGGGCTTTCACGCCTGTCTGTGGGTCACTTATTGAACGCATCGATGCGAACTGCGCCACTGTTGCGGTTGCATGCATATGGCGAATAGCAGGAACTGGAGTGTGCGTGTGCTAGGCACGTTTGCAATCGGTTGTGCCCAGGAAAGGGGATTCTGACCAAAATATTGCGTGGGTGTGTGCCAGACTGGCACGACAGCCTGTGAATGTGTAAGGGTGTATGGTTGACGCTATTGTGGGTGGCTTGACTGGATGCGACAACGTATGCAAGAACTGGCTGGTCGATGGGGCAGGTGTTTGGCCGTCTGACAGTAAATGCCATCCTTGAATCACCCACTGCACCAAACGATCTACATAAGTAAACACAAGTCCCAATTTAACCATGTATCCTCTGTTGGATAAGCCACGGAGATTAACATTTTCATACGCTTGAATAAAACTGCTCACATAACTGCCTAGGAATTTTCCTCAGCCCATGATCTATTTCGCCCTTTTTGAGGCTCATCAGATAGGTCAGAGGTAGCCCTCGAGGATCCGTCAACCATATGTTCTATTTGAACCCACGGAGGTAGCCCTCGAGGTTCCGTCAACCATATGTTCTATTTGAACCCAAAATGTACGGAATCCGCAAGAGGTGAATCAAGTGTACCCTTTAACCCAGTCGGTCCGAAATACCAGCTGATGAAATTTTCCAGTCCACCGTTACTTAATAGGGGGCAGCTTCACCTCATTCATGATCAGAGGTGTTGGTTTGCCTTTATCGTCCGCACATATTGAAGTTCTTCGTACAATCTGACTTAATCTGTTCTGTCTGACTGCTGTTCACCGTATTTCTGGTGTAGTAGTAAATTCAGGGATGAGGTTTGGGCTGTATAGCCCACTGAAGCACTAGATGTTGATTATCCTTGCAACTCTGCGGTTTAAGAATTGGAAATACCTCAGCGAATTTATTTAAAATCCCACCTGTCTCATTTTTGACAAAACAGATTGGGGAAGTAGAAACAAGTCAGAATTGGGGTGTGTGGATATGGAGTCCTCAAAATATTTCTACGGAGAAATCTAATACCATTGACCTCTTGTCAGTGAAATCAATCAAGACTTGGACACACCGAAGAAATACGACATTGTATACATCATTCATCGCAACAAAAATGCAACAAGCCTTACGATAACAAGATGTGAAACGACAGACGCATGCCTTTATTCCGTAGTTTCATCTTTCGCCGTTTGTTCTAGGACCAACAACAACACGTGGGAAAACCGACCACATTTCTTCGAGATCAGCGTAGAGATAGATGCGCAAAAACAAACAGAAAGCTATTCTCGGTTGTCCAAACATGCATGTGAAACATGGTGTCATTTGCTATGTCGGAAAAGCGTTTTCCTTCGGAGTTTACAGAATACCATAAATATAACTCACCGTGGAATAGCTGTCCCAAATAACCACAGCCGACGTTATCCTTCACGCAGTATCATCAGTTCGGCTACAAAGGAGTCAAAAACCCAGACATTTGTGCATGTACGATTTTCATACTTGTCTTGTTGTTGTTAAGGTTGGGAATAACTTTCTGATCGCTTGAGGCTAACAACTATGTAAGGAACGAAAACCAAATCCTATTGTTTATTTGATACAGCAGCTGTTCTAACTTCCGCAACCGCCTTTTGTGCACAGTGAATTGTGGAACAAACCAAAACACTACCAAGGAGATGAGTTTCCTGCAAACCCCTTATGCCATGCTCATGGTTCTGATGAGTTGGAACAAACAGGTTTTGCAAAATGCGCGCCCTCTGATCGAACGAAGGCCGTTCACCGGTTGCGTGCGACATTATGTGCGACAGTGCGTTCGCAACTTGTTTATCGCTGCAGACCGACGGCTGTAAGTTGTTTTCAGTGAGCGAGCTGAGAACTGGCCAGTTCCAATCACACTGTCTAGTCCGCTAGCGAGCCGAGGCAGCGTGAAATTCCCTAGACAACCGATAACGCTATTAAGTTGTCTTTAATTTGAAGGATGCTTTGTTGTTAAGTCAGTTTATCAACATTAATGCACGGAGCACTGGGTTAGGTGTTATTGGCAAAAGGGTTGGCACACCTTATCATGAATCAGGTCATCGTCTCCCGTATTACAGCAGATTCATCTCAAACATCACAACAGGTGTTCTAGTTATCTCTGAGATTTGTTTTTCCACAAAGATAGCAAATCCTTTTGAAAACCAGAGTCTTTTAAAGTGCTCAAGGAATCAAACATGGGTCATCGATTGCTTAGTTTGCGTCCTCTTTGGTGTTCGTAACCAACAATGTAAATACGGTAATTTGTGTAGTCAACGATCAGGACTTTCCATGTAATATTGCTTCAAAACGAGAGAAGTTTGTGCCATCTACTATGAGAACTCGATGGTTCGGAGTAAGATTGCATCCTGTCGTGCATCGTTCACAAAAATTATCTTGGGAAGTTTAAGACCTATAAATGTAACGGGCTTTGTTTTCACAAACAAAAATTGTTATCCACGATAGGGCACCATTTATGAGACTGAGGAAATAAGTTGGCAGCCTCCCATCTTAAATCCCAACAAGCAGGCACCTTCCCGATCTTCCACTCTTATCAACTTTCAACTGAACCTAAATTTGTACGTAACGGTGGTAAGACAACAGCTAGCAGACTAGTTTCGTGTTACGCCGAATTCTGACCCAGTTCAATCTGCGGCTCATAGCAGTATTCAGGTGAATATACTGAACAAAGGACACCTCATGTTTTGACTGCAGATATCGATGTATTTTACTCAGCAGTGATTATAAAGCTGCTGACAGCAACAGGTTTTGTTCGTTTTGATTGAGCATGCAAATTTACTAGTGGAGTCTTGGTTGGAATTCGTCTGGCACCTTTTGATCGTATGTCGGAATAACGTTGACAATCCCTCACTGCGATTAACTGAACGTGCAACGGTCTACTAGGCGGGCCGCTGAAACACAACATATTCTATGAGGACTGCACGATGAGAAGTTTGCATAAATTTCCCACAGCTATTCAGGATTAGTAGGTGAAATGTATGAACACAAGCCCCAACTGTTTTACCAAACATGTAAGGCGTTTTGATCCAATCTGTTGAACTCCGCTGATCGTAGTTTGAAAAATATCATCACAAAGTTTTTATATTAAACAAATGAACTGAAATAATTTCCATATTCCCTCTTGGTTTATTGAATTTGGTATCATCACTAAAACTCTGACCAAAAATCTGCAGATTGTTTCAATAGTTGCAGGACGAAACAAACGTTTTCTGTCGACAAAAAAGCATGTTCAGCTGCTGTTGGCGTATGCTCAAAACACGTCAACATTCAGCCAATCTGCGAGGTTTACTGCAAGCTGCTGGGGAAAGGTCATTTAAACAGAATACCTATTGATGATGAAACGTTTGCAATCAGATTGCCCAGCTCAGCGAACAAGCCAACTACCACCTTTTGTCCTAGTAGAAGTTTTGACAAATGGGCTAGAAGCTTAATTTCAAGCCAGCCTTAACATACCTATGGTGGTTAGACTGATGGACATCATAAAATTGTGGGACAACTGGGTCATTAAATGAAGTTGTTGGCACATCTGACGTGACAGAATTGTTTTGCAACAAACTGTATGGCGGGTTTAATGAAGTTAACAACAAAATGATACACGCTCATTCGGAAGAAATGTGTTCCACTTTTTTAGTAACAGCGGCTTTTTGACAGACGGAATCGCTATGGTAACTGCAAGAGAATGTACAAACAATTGCAAAAAACACGTATGCGCTTCAAGTTGTGTTTCGGGGCGTAACCTTAGTATTTTCCACCCATCTGCCGTTTAAATATCGCCTACTGTTATTCCACGCATTACAATAGGAACTCAGAGTATTAGGAACAAATAATGATCAGCCCACAACATACTTATGCTAGATTACGCCGTATAATTTAAGCATTACAAACCCCCAGTCTGATACTGTTTTGTTAGGGTTGCTCTCATGTAAACTGGTCCTGTTATTCGAATTGATGAGTTTGACGGAGATGGCCTCGGCAAATGAGTACTTGGAACATTTGATAATTATTGCCTGACAGAGCTTGTCACTGAATAGTTGTTCTTGGATCCAGAACCATAAATATTCAGAAATTTGGTTCCGAGAGAGAGAGAGAGGGCTCTTGCCCTCACATTGAACTCGTTTGACGTTGATGTATCCTCGGTATCGAAAACAACGGTTCAAGTTGAATGCAATGCGTCGGATTTAACTGCCCCATCACTCTCAACTAGCCCACGGCTGCAAACATTTCGGAGTTCCAGGGGCCGCTGTGGCAGGATTGGTCCTGCCCGGTCGGAAACGGGCAGAAAGATCCTTGCCGAACTGGAAACTCGTTGTACCGTTCATCGGGCAACGTCCACAAAGTAGACTCACAAGCGAGAAGCCGGCCGCTGTCTGCTTGTCCTGCTTCATTCCCCAGTAATCGACTTAGCTCAGACACCACCAAAGGTGAATTTTCTGATGCCTTGAATACCCTGGTTTAATAAGCTAAGAGCCTAGATATCCTTTTGGTTACCAAAGATCTGATCGCAAAATGGGCACGCTTGGGATTTCTGATACCCAATTAGGTAGTCGACTTGGAGTGAACTCTGAACTTCCAGGGAATACCTATGTACCAATAGCAGGCCGTTTTTAATATTCTACCAACTACTGAAATTACTGAAGGCGTTTGTTGCCGTGAAATGGAGCGTCATTCATGGGCTCAAATATGTCAGAACAGAATAGGGACGAAAAAGACTTGTGTTATGTCCACAAAGATATCACCTGGCTAAGTGGTTGATTTGTCAAAAGTCCGTCGGGGGAAATCCGAAAAACTTTGACCAGCCAGCTCACGCAACCCCGCGGAATGCATATTCACAAGGTGCTCAAAATCGTCAGACATTTCAGCAAAGGATCGTGCTGATTAAGCTAATCTGTCTTCCACATTATTCATATGTCCTTCATAAGTGTGTAACACTCCCGTAAAGGATTACCGTAGGGTGTTTCATGGAATATTATTGTATATACAAACCATTCAGGGACCACCAACACGGTTCAGGATAGAACATTGTTAAATTGGCTCTACGGTAGAGACCTTTCTGAATATCTGCTCTCGACAGTGAGCAATTTTGAAGTAGTACGGATACCTCAAAGTCCTCTGAGCAAAGTTAATATTAGACACTTTCTAATCTTTAGATTTATTCCTAAATCGGTCTCTTTAATCTGTTTGGGAACTAGTGATCTAAATGTGAACCGATTTCGATCACAACCGGCTACTTGGGAGCCTTCGGCCAAAAAGAAACAAATATACGGATTCTGGTAAAGCTTAGTCAGTTATCTGTGGTGTGGACTTATGTCTTCCGGCTCAGCGACCCAGCATGGTACCCGCATTTCATACATATATTCAAATTCCAAATGGTTTACGTGCGTGCAGGACCTTTCTAATTGGTCTTTCACTGAATAACCGCGTTACCAAAAACTATTCTGAATCAATGAAAGTAGAACTACTCTAGTTGTTTCGCAAAAACACAACGGCATGCTTGCTAACTAACTTCGGTAGCAATCGTAATTGACATCAAAGTTGCATGCAAAATGCGACAGTCATAGTGAGAGCAATCTTGTATGTCATCAAAGTGATGCGTCACGAAATACTGGTTCACTAAGCTCCATTATATCACATTTTTAATCCTTTATGATGCATGTCTCATATCGGAATGCGGTGTCTTGTACAAACTTATGAAACCATGGTTACTGATAGTCCGGCGAGCTCAATCAAACCAGAAAATATTTCTAGAATCTTCGTACGTAAGATTTAGTGCCTTCCGAAATGCCAGTTATTTTTAGTTTGCTGCATTTTTACTAATATTATTGAAGAAAATATACTGAACTAATTTGAAAGCTTGCAGTTGCTTACAGATTTTGCCTCCAGAAGTCTCAGTATGGGTAGTAAAAATGTCTTCCTATGGTTAAATTCAAAATGCATGGTTGAATACTGAAAGACTTATGAGCAACTATTTTTTCCTCTCATCCCAATCCTTATCAGATAGTGTGAAAGGCAACCTTTTGGAAACTAGATGATCATACGGAAAGTCAAACCAGAGTCTATTTTTGAAGCGAAGCGGATACATTCCTGTATATTTATAAAACAAAGAAAGAAAAGAATCCTTCCAGAAGGTCGGTCGACCGGCATACGGAGCACGTGCCCAAGCCAACGAAGCCTATTCAGAGTGATCACTTCTGAAAACCGTTTGACGTACTTCGGTACCAGCAGACTTGATCAATACTCCAAAGACATCGATGGTTAAAAAGTGAAAGACTTTGGACATCCTCGGCGCGCAACGGCCAGGATTTTAACACGCATTTTTAAATGAAGTGCACCGCAGCACTGTAAACTGGTGTCATGCCTACGCTGCAGGTGATGCTGTTTTGCAAAAGCTGCTATGGCCTTTCCAATATGGATAGAAACATCAGCTTCCGAGTAACAACTGGGATTGATACAGCTACCCAGGTAGACAAATTTGTCCATCAGCTCATACGCAGGCATGAAGCTAGGGTTCGAGCCCACCCACTCTTGCAGCAGCACATTAAACTTTGCACCGTTAAGCGGATGGCAAAACATGAGGCAGGGTTATCTAGAGCAGTTAATATTGTTTGCATTTTCACGGCGCCCAGCCCAAGAAGAGCTACGTCATCTGTGTACAACTTGATGTGGTGAACTCAGGTTAAATCTTCCCAGGGAAATCCAGATATCCGTGGGAGATGGCGTACAGCACATTTGCTCCAAGGACATTGCCATAATGGTTCATGGTTCACAAACTCAAAGACAGCATTTAGATCCAGGAACGCAACCACTGGAAGTTGCTGGAAGGGATGTTGCTGTTCCAGAATCTATCGGAGGTTGAAGATATTGTCGATGCATTCTCTTGCGGGTCAGATCAGCTTGGTTTTCAGGTATCTGTCACTACCTGAGTTCAACTAGCCTTCGAGGAATAAGCTCAGCGAAATTCCGAAGCCATAGCTACCAGGCTCATTCCAGGGTGTCTTTCACACAGCGTCCGCGTACACTTTTGAAGATAGGGATAACTGTCGACTCATCCAATTCTGCTGTCACTCTCTCTTCACTCCATATCGCATTAATTAATTCTGTTAGATTGTTAATCAGGGATTCCCGGCCATTTTTGAAGAGGGCTGGATAGAGACCGTCTGGTCCTGCGGCCTGCCCATGGTTTAGTGCTGATATTTCGTACTTTATTTCTTCTTCTGACGGGCGTCACTGTTTACATTTCATTTTCCCTTATGACTTGTATCCAGAGACGTGCAACATGAGGCCAACTAAACTGTTCTTCAAAGCGTTCGGCCCACCTTTCCAGTCGACGTCATCGAGGCCGAATTATTGAGCTGTCTTTTTCACTTGTTGTTTCACTGACTGTTACATTCATTGGGGCAGCTGGTCGTATTAGCGGAAAGCTTTTTCCGGTAGCAGCAGCCTGAGATTTCGATGTCAGCCAGAACTCTCACTCTTTCCTTGGGCTGTCCGCTTTCTGGCGTTTGAGGGATCGGTGTGCGCCGTCTTACTCGTTGCCTGTTATCATTCAGGACTAGCTACCTCGACGATATTCGATTCATTCAGTCATTCGATTTTACCGGAGAAATCATAGAGAACAGGGAACGCCGCAAGCATAGCTTGTTTCGTAAATCTTTCCATGCTTTATGCACAGTGCTGGTTTACTGCGGAGGGTAAATGAGTTAGCTTAGATCGTCACTGCTGAGCTATAATAGTTCTTCGAAGATAGTAGATTGGCATGCTTCTTTCTGACTTGCGAAGGACTGAAGGGAAACGAACTCTCAGATGTATAAGCACCATGGCATAGTTGGAATCATGTTTTTTTTTGCCCCAGAAGTAACGGCAGTCTTGAAATTCGACTGCTCACCGGTGGCTGATTGTCACTTGATTCAACTGGATCCACGGTTGATTTTCACTTGATGGCCGTCAGGCTGCGCGATGCGAATATTTATGCTGAAAATCCGTAATATCCAGAAGCAGTTCATGGTCAGCGCACAACTTGAGGAGTGGTTCTCCTTTGTCTGTGCGATGACCATCGAGTACGAATCGACCACCCAAATGTGATTCAAAGGTGTTCAGACGAATGACTTGGTCATTCCTACCACACGTAAAGATCTCAGTGTCAGTGAGTGTTCCTTGCTCGGCGAATAAACTCCAGGTAACTCTCGATAGATAACTCACAATCATAACTGCAGTCCATTCGGGCATAAACCAACATTAAAAACAAGCATCGTTTTTTATGTCGAGGGGCATTGAGCTTGATTCAGCCTGATAACCGAACGGCTCAAGGACCACTCTTCACTTGGGCCTTTGACTCAAAATTCTGACAGTAGGAGGATTTAGGGTTTTGTTCGGAGACCTACCCCCTTAGCCTCTGACTCAAAGTTCCGCCCCACGGGGCAGCGAACAATAGGGAACCTTGCTCGAAGCCGATTCAATAGTCTTACCTGCTCGGCCTCAGGGTTTCGCCTAACACGAGGGTGAATGGTGCAAGGCATTACTATCTCACTCCTAATGTGGCTGTGCACAGCAGCTGACTTTTAATCAGCACCGTATGGAATGCTGCACCTGCTGTCACGGTCAACCGTTAGGCAACTGAAGTGTGTGGTGTATAGGGCAGATTTTTTCAACCAGTCCTTCCTCGGAGGAAGACATCATCACTGTTTCCATGAGTTTGGATCCGCTGGCCTCTTGGGGGGAGACACCTCAATACCTTCACACTTCTGTCTTAGAGGACAGTATGACTTCTCTCCCAGACCGCCTCATAGCACAATAACTCGTAGTTACGTGTCTCACTGCTCTTGGTCTCAATGCTCCACTTTTGCCCTCCTAGCGTGGCTGCACCTCGTGAAACGAAGTCCCAGTCAATGTGGTCCGTGAGATTGTTGCAGGTCTCAAGCTCGACCATCACGTCGAGCCTGAAGTTGGGGAATCCATAAAAAGTAGTGCAATCATAAAGCCGGTCATTCACCGTCTCACAGATGTCCACGCAGGGTTGGTTCGACATTTGAGACGTATAATAGTCATTCGGGGCTTACTATTTGTTAAATTAGTTCATTCCGGGTACCACAAAGCTACAGAGCTGCCGCGTGACCTCATCATTAATATGCTTGATTTCTCCGAGAATATGCTTGGATTTGGCAAATTCCAGCTGTGGAATATCTGTCAGTTAAGACAGCGTTTCATGCTTGGGAGGAAGCCCGCAAGTTCGGTGACATTATGGACATATCTGATTCATTTGAGGAATTGATCGCACAACCACAAATTCAGCATCTAACTCAAAGGTTACTTGCGTATTGGCAGCAAAGGTGTAGCTTGGCTGGACGTTGCTTTACTTGGCAGCAAGACCCAGGTGGTATGTACATGATATTTTCGACCACTCGAGCTAATTCACAGTTTTACTCTTGGTGGACGAATTGTTCAATGGAGACCGGGGTCCTACAGCGAGCTAATGCCTCTGAAATCGAGTGCATTCTGGAAAACACAAAAACTCGGAACCTTAGATTGTTTATCACAGTATTTGTGATCCTGAACAACTCATTATTTATTGATCACTAACAGCCGAAAGCGTCATTATGGGTGGCTCCGGGGATAAACATAAGGCACTATAATGAGATAAGTGTGAAGCTACAGTGGAATTTAAAATAAATGGACTCTCAATGCTAATCCATGGATGAAAATCAAGCCTATTTGGCACCAATTAAAACAAGGAAATCCTAGAATATCCATCCGGGGGTACGCTTCTTCAAGCATGGCAGATGATATTTCGATCCTATCCATGGAGATCAAATGGAAGATTCTTGATGTTATAAGGGATCTTGTGACCCCTCCATTCTCTAGATTTTACCATTTGCGAAAACAAGGATATTGAATCCTTAATCCTGCGAAAGTGGCTGGAATATGGTAAGAAGCTGAGTTTCTGACTTTTTACTAGGTAGTTCTATAAGTATTTTCACTTGTACAGTGCTAATCTATCTTTATTCATCGTTTATTTTTGTGTATCAACCAGCTGTTCCTCCGAAAACCGAACATTTTCTGTCTATTAGAGATCCAAATACAATCGAACTAGTTATAATGTGAAAGTACAGTTGAGGTTCTCCAGTTCTTCATGGATAAAATATACAGCGAGAGTGGAATCGCTCTGACAACTTCGTGGCGATTGGGTGCCGCTGTGCACGTCCACATATGGATGAGTAGCCAGTGAGTAGAACTGATCACGTTGGTATCAACAGACTAGAGGGTCTCAGATATTCACTAACCTTTTGAGTCAACCCAAGAAACAGACTCTGCTCCTATTGGTCGAAAAATATTAGAGGAAAATAGCGGAATGAGACTATGGACAACCTGTGCTTTTGTATCATATATCTAGTTGAAATACAGCCTTTGTTTTGTTTGCGTTATTTTGGCACCAGATGATTCCATATCGAACTGTTGGATTCGGACTGTGTCTCGAATATTCTATGGAACTACATTATGAGTAGTCCGGTATATACCGCCGGCAGTTTTTCGTATCCACGTGTCTAACAGAGTTACTTGTACCTCAGTGTAAGGGGCATGGAGAAGACGAGTGGGAATAGAACATTACAGTCGTTCACAGAGAACGGACAAGTTCAATATACGATAGTGAAAGCAGTTGTGACCCGTACAACGAACTGGCCCTGGATTGTTGATTGAAATATCGTTTGGTCTAAGAAAAACTGGCCCAGGAATACGCTCAATCAGCCCTCACCCAACACCTAAGTATACGCATTTTTCCAAGTTAACAAAAGACATCTCGCAAACTACACAAGAATAAGGATGAACACTTCTTTTGTGACACAAACTATGTATTCTTACGACCACTGTCCGTGTATTTAGGCACACTTCATTCGTCTGCGTAAAACAAGCGCACTCCTAACAATAAAATTTTGATTGTTCCTCTCAGCTTTGTTCTATTCACTCAGCTCACATTCTGCTCACAACCGTCCTAGGGCGGGCGGCCAGGAATAGAGAAAGGACAACAGCATCGTACAAACATATATGTCGCAACCAATTACAACTAATCCAAAAATTTTCATAAAACACTACTCCCAAGGTTGCTGAAAAGTATTCGACAGCTCATGACCGGTTTTGTCCCTCTTGAGGTGCATCAGGTAAACGCAGTCCCCGAGGTTCCGTCAAACTTATGTTCTACGTGAGCCCAAATTGGACCGATTTTGACAAATGTGCTCGTTCGTAATTCATTTTGGTTTTCACGGGAGACTTAACTGAATCTCTCGTTTATGGTATTCTTTAACTGAATGTGCAGCACAAAGGCCACCCTATGTACCAGTTGGTACGATATTCGAGGTAGTTTCATAAAAAACACTGCTCACAAGGGTGCATGAAACTCTTCGACAGCCAACGAACGGTTTCACCCTTCTTGGGGCTCCAAAAATTGTCCAGTAGGATTCAAGCTGCTGTGGCGCTGTTTGGCCCGCGTGCCAATCGATCGATTCACAGTTACCGGTTCGAGCCATCGGGTCAAAGAATCACACCACTGAGGCGTGGATATGTTCGCCAGTTCAACCGTAAAAATCCAGATTAGTGAGACGTGTCCGGTGGAGTGGTAGTGACAAGCTCGATTCACGCGTCAGCCGTCGGCATTTCAAACCCCGGCATGGACCAGGAGGTAAACTGTTGGAATAGGAATGACACTCAGGTTCAGTGCTTTGGTTTGTACTCACAAAAATGACTGCGTCAGGACAGAAGGGAGGCCGTTCCGTTGAGAGTGATGCACTGCCTGAACTGAGTCCCTCCACCACAGACAGCATTTCAGAAACGCTTTCAGTGAGTGACATTGAAATATTCATGATAGCGCAATCATCTTCAGATTACTGGTGGGTTAAAATGCCCCACGCAGTTAGTATTACTGACATATTTTTAGATGACCTTTACTGACGCCGTTCACCTGGCAACGATAGGAAGACCAGTATTTTGTGTGGGCTTGATCCGGGTTTTAAACCGTTTTGGAATTCGAATTCGATTTTTTTTTCGTTTTTTCACGAAGCTCTGCTCCAATTTCTCATGGACGCGGATAACAAACTATGTCGCTAGAAGGCACACGAGAAGGTGATGCGTAGCCTGCAGCAATTACATCAAAAAGTGGTTCTCTCCAGTTCTCTCCAGTGCAGTATAATCATAATAAGCGTAGATGATTTGGATTTCCTTCATTAACAGTGGTTAGGATATTCGACACCTTCACACAGCAGGAGTGCCCCGCACGGTTAGACTCGTCCTACTTTGTCGTTGAATACAAACCGTGGGCGCCGATGCCAACCAGACAGAACAGGTAATGGGGCACTTGGAAGAGCTGTTTTCCAGCCAAAACTAACTGCAAATGTGACAGCATAGTAATAGGGATCATCGAAATATCTACGTCATCCGTCACTTCATTCGTATTTCAGTATAACTTCTTGCGTGTCTAAGTATAGCCTCGTGCAAATGTTCCCAGATGGCGCCCACTGACAAACCGTGCTACTGAATAAGTTGATCTTAGTCTTTTAAACAAAACCCTGAAGATAGTGTCATCCTCAGGTCATCCTAATGTCATGATCACATGTAGAATGATTCCGTCCCAATCGGAAATGGCCGTCAATAGTGGTAGGATCACGGGAAGAAATTGCATATCTTTTATAGGAAATATCACCGCGAGGGCGGATGTTCCGCTCTGAGTGAAATCGTGAATCCGACATGAAATCAACAGAACTAGACGAATTGGGACGAACTTGCAGCGGTGTCCTCTTAGCCATCTGTGTGGTTATTTATTCCTTCGGTGGCCGCACCTTTGGAAGGTCGTATCTGTCTGTTCAAATGTGGACGAAAACGTGGCACCTCTTTCTTAAAGCCAATATTCTTGTAATGAGTTCTTTACCCTAACTTCTCAAGCTACTGATCATACGTATCTGTCGTTCAAATGTAGACGAAAACGTGGCACCTCTTTCTTAAAGCCAATATTCTTGTAATGAGTTCTTTACCCTAACTTCTCAAGCTACTGATCATAAAATTTTTCATTGGTGTTATTGTAAAGTAACACTTTCCATCGGTTCATTCGCAATAAACGCCATGAAAACCTACCGTTATAACTTCTACTGATGTGATTTTGTGACTGCTCACTTTCATCAAATTCACTACGGATTAGATTTACATTCAGTCACCAAGGAACTGGACGTATTAGGAATTGAATTCACAGACCCGTTTCGCCCGCTATTCGTAAGATGAGGAATTTGACCATACATCGATCTTCAGGAAGGAAAGGCAAAGCCGGAAAGGAACAAAAGGATCGAGGGTGATATTCTAATGGAAAATCAATCAATATAGTGTTCTGCACACACAAAGGGTGTGGACTGACGAATGGTAACCCACGTATGAATAACTCTTTGTATTAACGACAAAAACTCGGATCGGCAGTCTGTTGATCAAAATGAACAGTCAGGCCGGCAAACGGTCCGTAAGGTGGAGTGATAGATATGCTTTTGTTCTACATGTACCCAAATATAACTTTCTGTTCGCAGTTGCACATGAAAGTAAGCAGACACGCCAACCTGCTGAAGGAAACGTGCACTTTGAAATCAGCGAGCAACATAAATTGGTGTTTCTTAATAAGTATTCGCAAATTTCACTGGGGCCAGTAGGATCGCTGCTGTATTCATGTCGCGGTCCGCAGATCTGCTCCTCCAACCATTTCTCACATCGAATTCCATACCGTTTCACTACTTTCGGTAAGCGCTGTTGCCAGAAAACGACCAAATGGATTGTTGACTCATTATGTGAGCTGAGGCAATCCTGACGAGCAGATACTTTCTTTTCATGACTCTTTCACATGCTGTTGTTCTTAGACGCCACGTATTTTGTATACTCGCCGCACCTACTTAACTCCATAGCTAAAGACCACCTTACCAGAATAACTTATACGACCTTGTTGCGGTCAGCCAACATCTTACTTCCTCAATGGCAGACCTACTTCTCGAGTTAAAGATCTGTATTGTTTTTACACCACAGATAATCATACGGAAATTACACGCTCATTACTTTTCGGCAGCCCTCCAAGTAGTGACAGATTTCCACCCCACCATTCAGGTATCGGTACCTATCTAACAAAAATGAGTGTAGAGGTGCTTCGGATCACCTTGGGAAGTCTGGTTTTTGATACCACTGAAAAATAATTCCGTTCCACCTCAAAGTATTACATCCATACTCACGTGTTATTCAGTATTCTAGGGAAGACATTGCAAAGCGAATCGTCTAGGCACATGAGGATGGATCAGGCGATAAATGTGTCTAATTCATGTAGGCTGCGACCTCAGTTATGTGATTCTTGTTATTGTTTTGGATTGTTTGGCAAGTTTGCTCCGAAAATAACAAAGTGCAGCGTACTTTAAACGCATAAAGTAACGCAGACCACGCAGCGTCAGAGATTAGTCACCACTAAGGTATGAATATGCCGAGCTGTTGTTTTCCCTTCCCGTTCGCAAAATACGCGAAGGTACTTTGACCATGGTAATACCCCTTCATTTGCGATTCAGCAGCAAGCTACACAACTTCTGGGTTTCTCTGTTCAATCTGAAAAACATCTGTTGCGCACAGCTACCACAAATAGGCCTCCTCGGTAAAATGGTGAGACGATATTTTCCAATCAAGCCATGGAATAAACACACAGCGAAGCACAACTCAAAATAACCGAGAGTAAAGAACTTCGTCACTTGCAGCAACCCTTAAAAGATCGCTGTGCGGCCAACCTACAGCTGCCCCATAACTTTAACTCGTTGTACTTGTAAGATGAATGTACTATACACCCCAGGTTGATGAAGTGAAACGAAGAAAGAACTACCTTTGGTTTTTATTCTTATTATTCATTCATTCTCACCACATTCTCACCGCCTGATTGCTGACTTGCTGGTGATTCCTAGCAGACCGTCATAAACGAGGGGTTATATTGGATTCAGCTGAATCTCTCAAAAACAAATTCGCGTGCAGATGACAGCATCTGTTGATGAACAACTAATGGACGGAACTTGTCCTGATGTATTGGTCTTGCAGTGGGAGCTTAATTTTCCGGTCATTTCAACTATCTGCATTCGTACATCCTCAACCATACTGGCCATAATCATAGTATATTCAGTTAACTGAACGGTTTTCCGACTGGAGCATCTGACGTGTGTACGAAGTGATGCTGGCTGTGCGTTATCCCGGATCATAGGACAATCTGGTGACAGACAACAGACGAGTGAGCTGCCAAGCGAAATCGATTAGTTATGATTATTTACATAGCTGACTTGTGTGTACTCACTTCGAGGCCCGGTTCAGCTATTTAAGACTGACACAAAGTCAGTTTTAATTTTTTGTGACTTATAGCAGTTGAGTTAACATTCACAATTACACTGTCGAATAAATAACTGGAGTTCATATCGTTTGCAAACAAATTTGGTTTTACAAGAGACACCTGGAAATCAACCGAATCTCCAGTTTGTGGTGTTTTCGGGTAACTGAATGTGCTGCACCAGCCAGCCTCATGTTTCAGTTGCTACGAAATTTGAGATATCGCGATATATGTCTATTCGCAATGCAGTGCTCATAAGGTTGCTTAAATGTTCTAACATCACCATACCATCCCGCTCCGCTCGGCCTGGCGGAACGCGCGGTGGCAACGCTAAAGAATGGATTGAGAAAACAAAGCCCAGGTCCCCTACAAACAAGGTTGGACAAGTTTTTGCTGCAGTACAGAATTACGCCGCACACTACTACTGGTCAGGCTCCCTGCGAATTGCTAATGGGACGAAGACTTCGAACACGTTTGGATCTACTACGGCCGGATTTGGCGCTTAGGGTCAAACAACAGCAGTGCTCCATGAAGCAAAACGCAGATAAACACGCCCGACCTCGCACATTACGAGATGGCGAGGAGGTTTACGTCAAACTTCAGCCTTCAGATAACGAATGGGTACGTGGATGTGTGAAGTCGACAAACCGTAACCTTATTGACATGCTGTTAGAAGACGGGAGGATAATACGCCGTCATTTAGACCATATCAGAACTAGGAAGCATGGACCGGATGCGGAACAAACACTGGAGACGCCAGTGCAGGTGGACTCCGGAGTGAAGCAAGAGAGCTTGGAAACACCCACAGATGCGCCAAGGTGTCTGCGGCGGTCGGCTAGGGAGTCAAGGCCGGTCGAACGTTATCAAGCTGGAGTTGGCTAAATCTAGCGGTGGAGGACTGTAGTAGCTGCTTCGGTGTGTCAGAGAGTTTGCGCGTGTGCGTGTCCGTTCGTCGTTCCACCATCGATCTGGCATGTGACTTGAGTGGCTGATTGGATGTGTGTCCGATTGGTTGGCTCGCGTGAGCGCTGTGGGTGGACTGGATATGTGACTCAGTTGTTTTGCTTGCCTGCCACGAAAGCGGACCAGTTTGGCCGCGTGTACTCAATACACCCGTGTCCATACTTACGTGTTCTTCTGACTTACTGTGAACTACAATATTAAAATTCTTCCACAGCTGGTTTCGCCCTCCTTGGGGCTCGTCAGGAAGGCGCAGTCCCCGAGTTTCCGTCCAACTTATGTTCTATTTAAAACCAAATTGCACGAAATTAGTGGGTTTCTCGTAAAGTCAAATTTGTTTGCAAATTTCGTGCAATTTTGTTCCAAGTAGGACATATGGTTGACGGAAACACAGGGACTGCGACTACCTGGTGAGCCCCAAGAAGGGCGAAACCGGTCGTGGGCTGTCGGAGAATTTTCAGCGACCTTATGAGTAGTGTATTACGAATGAATAGTTTATATCATTTTTCCTCGTCCTACTCAAAAAATGCTGAATTTTAGTGCACATCACTTGAGCACGTCACCAAAACATATGCGTTAATTCGCAGTCCCAAGGTGCGTATTTGCGAAAGGTGCGAACGGTAACTGGATATTTTAAAAACTGACAAATATCACATCCCTCGATTTTCTTAGAGTGGTTTAAAAGACAGTTTGCTGGTAGCAAGATCCCACTAACCGTGTCATTACAATAACATCAAACGAATCTTAAGCACTCAGCTTCCTACAATTTTCTCATGGGCTCACCAATCGTCCCGCACTCAGTTTTCTGCTAGGAGTGTCAATCTTGGAATACGTTATCTTTCAAATGGCAAATTGAGAATCATTGTCTGGAAAGCCACACATCCAGAAGGAGTTTCGTTCAACTTTTGCTTTCCTCTTTGTTACAACCGGTGACTAATTGCCTCCATCGATCGCCTAAACACGTTTTTGCTTTCCCGGTAACATTTGTTATTCTATGACTGAGATAAACAGGAACATAGCACTGATACAATGGACACACCTCAGCATTTGCCACAGTGGAGTAAATAATTGGATGGGCAAGAGAACCGAGGTGACTGGCCTGGTGTTCCTGTGTCTTCGGAGCACAAAGCAGGTAACTGTTGTGCTATTGTCATTTCGACCCAAAGTTGGTTGACGTGCTCTGTCCAATTCCAAATAAACTTTCCACTATGTGTTTTCCCAGATTACAGGGTTTCGTTGTCCGAACGGGGTAAATGTGCACTGCAGTGAACACCGTTTTGGAATTCCACATTGTCACATGAAAGCTGTGTGCAGCGCCAGTTTTTGGCTGCCTGGTAATCGAATGATCCTACTGGAGGCACTGACGCACACCCCCATAGGGAATGGGATAAACCTTGTGGGTGCACAGGACTAAAATTAGTAAGTCCAGTCTTTTCCAAACGGTGGAAAAGAACGATAAAAGGCTGTGGTTTGAACATCTAGGAGATGTTTAGTTAAATAGGCATGAAAATGGAATACGGGGGAAATAAATGTGTTGTGTACGTGGACCCATAAAGGTCACATTCTTTGTCACCATGCCCAAACTGGAGACTGCGGGGATTTCATACACTAACTAGATATTCAAACAGGACTTGAAGTTGAAAATTTATGGGGATTAA
>NW_008751677.1:2320489-2359651 GCF_000715545.1 Opisthorchis viverrini
TGAGCAAGACAGGCGTCACCGGTCCCGTTGCTAACTCCCTTAAGGGATGGGGGTAATAAATCTGTACTTCATCATCCAATCTTGCATCCATATCGAATGATTGTGAATTCATGTCCTAATGTGGATCCTTGCTTTGTGATTATGAATGTATTCGGCCTTAGTTCAGTGACAGTTGCTCACCAGCAGAAACGGTAATTTACGTATTCGGTGCAAACGTACATTGGGTAAAATTTAATTGCGCATCACTGGTTTCTCAGTCCCTCTCAAGCCTGACTTCAAGGCACGACACACCTTAGTAAGTCATACAGCATGAATAAGCGGTCCAGCAGTATGTGTTTCAGGCAGCAGTAATGTATACACACATCCGGTAACCTGAATAAATGATGTTGGTTCAAAAATCTTTGTACTCCTATTCTTCAACCAAAAGTATCTGAGTTACCCGGATTCACGCGTTTCCTACGTTTTAACTTAATCACTTTAATCTTTGCCCAACGAAGAGAACAACCTTTGAGTGTTGAGTTGCGTCCCCGAAAATCAGCTGACATTGTAGTGGAACATGCTTTCTGTTCAACATAAAGGCATCGATTCGCTTCAACGTATGCATAGAGAAAAAAGAGTGGACCTGCCTGTGACAGTCACCGGTGTGTCATGAAGCGTGACCAGTTTTAGTTGATCGATCACGCTGACAAGAACTTGAAGTCATCCTTTAAGAACGCGTACACAGGATATGTTGAATATATGTTTTTCTCAGTAGCTACGCATCAGTATTGGCCAGATTGAAAAGAAGTAACTAATTTGCGTCCCAGTGACGCAGAACTCATTATTAACTGAATTTCTCGGCAAATAATTGAACGTTTGGGGAAACGTATTATCCGGAGAAAAAATTACAGACAGCTAGACCACATCAAATTCACTAGAGCAAACTGACTCCAAGATTCATTAAGTTCGATATAAACATATACTTCANTTCAAACAGGACTTGAAGTTGAAAATTTATGGGGATTAACTCAGGGCTAGTATTTCACCTTCTGGATGACTCACAAATGGAGAAAAGTTGGTCATACGAACCAGGTAATTCTATTAGCCTCCTTGCTCCCTGAAAATTTGCAAGAAAATAACACAAACGATTTTTTTACTCGAAGCACTCTTTGATGAGAAGCCGAGAAGCACTCTACAGGTGTATCATTACTATCAGAATCACTGGAAGTGCGCGTCCCGCGAAAGTTCAGGAGCCCCGAAACCCTTAACCTCATTGCCAACAGCGGCTCCTAGACAAACGGGTAGGTGTTCAGAATACTCAGAACTTCCTGAAATTTTGACAGATGCACATCACCTGTACTTTCCGACTTTTCAGTACGTTTTGGTTTCACTTAGAGGGTGCAATCTCCACTAAAAATCTGAAGTCTCCTTACACCAACAACTATCATATAAGCTCACAACCGGACCGTTTCCAGCATTTAAGCCGGTCAGGTTGAGTTACGCACAAAATCTTTAACGTCAAACCGTCCAAATGGTGCTACGAATGCAGTAGGAAATTGATAAAATTCTACTTACATCAAACGGGGTAAAGCCGGCACCTTTGCACCGCCAATTCGAAATTTACAAATAGTTAGTTAGGAGACAGTTTGCAACGACTCAAAACATAGTCGCATAAAGATGGCGAAACCCACCTGGTTGGTTGAAACTAGAGATGCAGTGGCAACGCTCAGGTTAAAATAAGAGACGTGGTGTAGGCGCGAAATGCAAGAAACAATAAAGAATCCAGCCTTGAACGAGAAGAAGAGAAGATAAGAAACAGCACGTCACTTGTATATTTTGTCAACCTGCCGATTTCAAGTGCGCATCAGAGCATGCAGCCATAGCTACACATTTTTTACAGAGTTGATGGGATGCAATTTCTCCGACCTCCGTTTGGTTTTCAATCACATTCTTTTCAGTTGGAAGAAATAAGGTGTCTGTGACCAATGTGACGCTGATCAGGTGGAGGAGAACATCGGTCAGCCATCAAGCATTAACTGATGCAGCCAAACAACTATTGCTATGTGCAGCGAAGTATCGTAGAAAAATCTTTGGAACACCGCTTTTCATACCTTCACTGGAAGTTAACAGCTCTCCAAGCTATCCCCTGAAAATCTTAAGTCTTGAGCTCATCATTTCTGGGAGGACAAAAATCCTCTCCGGCGCTCAATAACTCGTTCGTCAACAATAAAGCTTACCATGACAGTATTTGCAGCTCTGTGGTGTCAACTTCGTCACACACACTCACAATTGCCATAAAAGCCTAGTTACCACTGCTACATCATTTCCGAATATTTATACGCTACTTACTTGGCTGTGAGTAGTCAGATTGTCTGAGGAAACTGATCTAGCATCTGAGCTCGTCCCCTCTAACGAAGCCAGCTGATCCAAACTAATGAAAGTGTTCTTTTCCATTTGCTAACAGTCTGTGACTACTAAAATTACAAGGGAATGGTTGAATTGCTTTTGACTTGGGTTCTGGAGGGTGTCATTACAGGAGCGGCACTGCACATTTTGGGAGTAAGAAAACCTATGTCCAAGCTAAAGGTCACCTGCAGTCAACATAATGAATCAAAGCGAAATGAAAGCCTCTGGGAGGACATCCTCTCCGGCGCTCAATAACTCGTTCGTCAACAATAAAGCTTACCATGACAGTATTTGCAGCTCTGTGGTGTCAACTTCGTCACACGCACTCACAATTGCCATAAAAGCCTAGTTACCACTGCTACATCATTTCCGAATATTTATACGCTACTTACTTGGCTGTGAGTAGTCAGATTGTCTGAGGAAACTGATCTAGCATCTGAGCTCGTCCCCTCTAACGAAGCCAGCTGATCCAAACTAATGAAAGTGTTCTTTTCCATTTGCTAACAGTCTGTGACTACTAAAATTACAAGGGAATGGTTGAATTGCTTTTGACTTGGGTTCTGGAGGGTGTCATTACAGGAGCGGCACTGCACATTTTGGGAGTAAGAAAACCTATGTCCAAGCTAAAGGTCACCTGCAGTCAACATAATGAATCAAAGCGAAATGAAAGCCTCGTTTATATCTCAGTGCGCTTATTGCTATGCTGTATTTAAATATTGTGTCATTTCTTGAAACAACTCATTAGTTTGATAGTCGATTCAGTCCTACAGAGGAACATTCACGGCGTAGTACCGCAAGTAGGAAATTCAGCGAAGTTTCCAAAACCGGATGCATATGCTGTTAGTTGAATGGTTGAGCTGGCAGTTGTTAACAGAGAGTTTGGCCCCAATAACTGCTTTTGTAAGGTGTATAAGGTGTGCTACGGAATGTGTCACAACTCATACAAACGTGTAGTGCGAAGTCTGTTCCAGTGGGATCATCAGATATAACTGAACGGATGCTCGGCATCACACTCCATCAAGACCCCAAGCCCTATTCTGACAGATTGGCTGTGAGATTGGCACATAGAAACTGACATGCTGACAACATCAGTTGTGCCAGACGCCTGGAACCTGTGACACTGCCGTAGTGATGAAGAATTTCTAGATAGATTTTTTGGCTGTTCCGTCCGTGTTGGTAACGACTATGTATCGGGCACAAAACACGTGTGAAGAACCGTTGTCAGGACTATTTTATAGCATTTGTTTCGACAGCACTACGCAATCGTCTTTAGAACCATATTTGCAAGGGACTCTTTCTAAGTGGCTCCCTTTCAAACGTCGGGGGGCTTACTGACAATGAACACTTTAGTTTCCCGAGTAATTTGAACCAGTGAACAGTGCGCACAGAGATATCTGAGGCTAGGCAGTAACCGAACAGTTCAAGGAAACTAACTCCACCATGAGAAGAAAATTGATCTTTCTCGACAGACATAAGTGATCGGAAAAGATTTGCGTCCTAAATCTCTGTTCATCGGAAGATGATCATTAGTGGACGACAAAAAACAGATATTCGATCACCATCGAGAGGCACCTTTTAGTTACGCAACTGCAGTGGCATCAATAATGACGACCATAACACAGTTTCATGCAGAAATTCCATTCGTAAATTCTTCAGAGTTAACACACCTGGCAACTACTCATTCATTCTGTAATTTACAACAGGAGTGGTCCACCAATTTTCCAACCGATTTCCTCAAACCCGCCATTTGCTTTGTTAAATCCTACTGAAACCATAGTGCGAGTTAAGACAAGGTCACTTTCGTCCGATAGCTACCCACATCCAACAGAATCAGCAACGGGACGTTGCACCTGCATAATTCAAGTGAAATACAGCTGTTTTATCTCTAAAGTGTTGAGCAAGAAAGGCGTCACCGGTCCCGTTGCTAACTCCCTCCCGGGATGGAGGTAATAAATCTGTACATCATCATCCAATCTAGCATCCATATCGAATGATTGTGAATTCATGTCCTAATGTGGATCCTTGCTTTGTGATTATGAATGTATTCGGCCTTAGTTCAGTGACAGTTGCTCACCAGCAGAAACGGTAATTTACGTATTCGGTGCAAACGTACATTGGGTAAAATTTAATTGCGCATCACTGGTTTCTCAGTCCCTCTCAAGCCTGACTTCAAGGCACGACACACCTTAGTAAGTCATACAGCATGAATAAGCGGTCCAGCAGTATGTGTTTCAGGCAGGAGTAATGTATACACACATCCGGTAACCTGAATAAATGATGTTGGTTCAAAAATCTTTGTACTCCTATTCTTCAACCAAAAGTATCTGAGTTACCCGGATTCACGCGTTTCCTACTTTTTAACTTAATCACTTTAATCTTTGCCCAACGAAGAGAACAACCTTTGAGTGTTGAGTTGCGTCCCCGAAAATCAGCTGACATTGTAGTGGAACATGCTTTCTGTTCAACATAAAGGCATCGATTCGCTTCAACGTATGCATAGAGAAAAAAGAGTGGACCTGCCTGTGACAGTCACCGGTGTGTCATGAAGCGTGACCAGTTTTAGTTGATCGATCACGCTGACAAGAACTTGAAGTCATCCTTTAAGAACGCGTACACAGGATATGTTGAATATCTGTTTTTCTCAGTAGCTACGCATCAGTATTGGCCAGATTGAAAAGAAGTAACTAATTTGCGTCCCAGTGACGCAGAACTCATTATTAACTGAATTTCTCGGCAAATAATCGAACATTTGGGGAAACGTATTATCCGGAGAAAAAATTACAGACAGCTAGACCACATCAAATTCACTAGAGCAAACTGACTCCAAGATTCATTAAGTTCGATATAAACATATACTTCAAAGAAGCCGTTAAATGCCGGTCAACAAGTAGAATTTTATAAGTTACACTTGGAAACTCGGGTAATTCAGATCCGTTACCCAAGGATCGCCGAACACTGAATTAGCACTATGAAAGTTCACAGAACAGCCTTCCCTTCATATGTTGATACTCTGGTACAGACACGTGGCAGCTCTCACTGAAAAGCAAAAATGAACGAAAACTTTAGCAGATTTTTCAAAGCAAACTGTCGAAGCAAGCCGGATATCTGGAAAGCTTTGTTAAAGGCACTCGCAGTAATACGTTCATTTTGAGTTCCATTCGTGTTCAGGTTCATATTAGTGCGCTCAGGAATTCGCCAAGGGCTAATTGAACTACATTGGGACTAAGTGGTGTAATTCAGCAAAACCAGTTGCTTATTCTGCATCCACAAATTAGCCAACGTGCTACTGTAAAATTACACCTCTCCACAACGGACGACTGGTACCTGACATTGGTAGCCGTTCCACATTCAAATGGAGTCCCAAAAATTAGCAGGCCAAAATGAAGGTATCTTGTCCTGAGGAAACTTACAACAAAAGATTGCTATATAGCCGATGGCTTTCTATTTCCACTGACCAACTAAAGAAGACAACTCTAGGGACTCGAGGGGAATCACTTGGTGACCAGAATTTTGTACTATTCGAATTAGACAAAATTGTAAGTGTATGAATTCTCTGGGCTCGATAACTACATAGGAAATCCTTCGAATATAAATTCGCTCTATCGGTTGTTGTCGCTAAGGCCGCTATATTCAGATAAACAGTTTAGAGATGACAAAACATAAAATGGCAGCGTGATATAAGGTCGGCTTCTGTCAATCTTAGAACCTTGGGATATCAGGGTCCATGCGGTTACCTCAGTGCATTTGTAGGAAGCGCATGACGTTTCACCAACTAAGCTGATGGGCGCGCTTCCCCTCCATAGCTAGCTGTTTTCTGTCACTTCGCGTTCGTCTATAATCGAGTGAAATTCATAGAGGAGGCATAACTAATTCTGCCGATGTCGTCCTACTCTGATGTGACGCCTGAGCATATCCATTTCAACGTCTGCTAATGATGTAACCAAATTACCGTTGACGGTTTCCCCAAAGACTTATAGCTTGTTTCTTCTAAATCTTCAAATCTTTCAGCCTTTGTGTAACCACCTTTCCTTCTGGTGGTGCAGGAGGCAGAACTCCAATTTCCTCTGGTAGTGAACTGCTGGGCGGGAGTTAAATTCAGCCACTGATGGGAGCTGACGCGATAGTTGTAAGCTACGATTTTTTCAATTATCCACGAATATGGGGACACACAGTATCAACCTGAAGGAGACTAAGCAAGCGACTTTAATTTTAAAGACTTATGTGTTACTCACAAACGTTTACATCCGTTTGTCTCGTGTTGCGTGGTATAATGTGAAGTTCATCTGCATACAAGGTCCCTTGACGCAAGTAACGGAGCGACGGAATTATTTGGAAACCTAATACATTTTATAAAATATGACTCATATAGGTAGGCATTTCAAACGTGGTTGGATTATTGATTGGGTCAACTTGAGACTCACACTATTTTCGAAGCTATTAGAGTGACTGTCTTCTGGGAACACACCTAATGCGCATTTCTTTAATTCCTGCTAATTTAGAAGAAGCTTCATGTTAATATTTCAGAATTCAAATTCCAAAAATGTAGCACAGTGAATTCAGTCTCTTGAATATTACAATTGGGATCTTAGTTGTATTTTCGCCTTTGTAGTAATCGCTATTTAGTGAGACCTCTAGAATTTATCATGGGAAACCATATGGAAGAAAGAAGTCAAAAATGTTCTAGTTGATTTGAGTTTATAACATGGTTTCTTTGAAAGATGTCCTGCGGAAAAATTCTGCCTACTTCAGACAGACCGAGTGTTGTTGTTTTGTGTGTCCGGTCATCATAACAATCCACTCAAACAGCATTGTCAGATTCTAGTGTGGTTTTCAAAAGGTGCTTCTTCGGTCAGTCGGACTGATGAATAGAACGTCTGTTGTTTTTCAACCATGTCCACTTCCCCATTCGTTCTCACTCCTTATGTCTGTCTTCCTTGCGTCTACTGGAGTCAAGCAGTGGAGCAGGGCACATCAATAGTGTTTGTGCTAATAATTTAAGAGGCCCAATTCGTTCGGTCAAAATTTGACGAGGCTAAAATGTGCGGTCGTTCATCCTTTTGGCTTCAAGTCTTTCCAACAATATGTGTCCTTGCGTGGGTATTTGTGTGTGCCTGTGCAGTTGGGAGTATGTGGCCTTGTATCTCCGTTGGGATGTCACTGTTCTCAAGGTTTGTGGGTGAATACACCCCACTTGAGAAATTGAAATTACTTGTACCATTATCCTTCCCATGCTATCGCCCACGAACATAAGGCTTCACGAGAATTCACGCAAGAATCGATGGACTTATAGCAACCGGCTTAGATAGAAAGTACAGATGATTCTTATCGCGATTGGAATTCCGATATGCTTAGTGTTCTTGAAAAAGTTAAATTAAGTATTCTTGGAAGTATTGTCTTGATCCGGTAGCCTAAAGGAAGTGTTGGAAACCGCCTAGAGTGCATAAAGAGGCCTGGAGTGCTCTTAGTACATGCATAATTGGCCGATTTAATTTACTACGTTCATGAATGGTGTGATGAACTGTGACCGATTTGGACCGTCGGGAAAACTGGTATACTTGTCTAACTGTGTTACAGCTATTCATCAGCCAATTCCTGAAGACGCGACGACTGTTCATTCAATGTGCAAATACCAAAACATCGGTAGGCAAATACCGTCAATGAATGATATAACCCCGTCAACCATTCAAGTTGCACAGGGACCGCAAATTCCAGGATTTTATCCTCTTGTATCATGTCAGGTTGGTGCGCCGCCAGAAGATGGGATCACTTCATGGGAAGCACGTTCCAGTCCTGTGTTCAGGTGGGTCGAGGAGACTCCTGCACAGTCGGGGCTATTCCCCAGCGCTCACTTAAACACATCCAACTCAGTAACTCATTGTGAACTGTTCACAGAGGCCGAACCGACCACATCCTTTCAATCTCCTTTACATACTCCAGCCTTCTACAATATTGTGACTTCAGTTACCCAACCAGTGAACTGTAACGTCTCCACGGGCGACCTCAGCGACTTAAATGCTGAGGTGGATGGTGTGGAAGACACACATTTTGAAAGTTTGCAGCTCATACAAGAGTGTCTCACAACCGAATCTCTGGTAAGTATGAAGAAGCTTCGTGGTGATTTTCTAGCATGTGTACCAAGAACCTTGGAAAAATTAATGTAGTGCTATCGTTCGTACACATTATTGCTTCATGCTCCCGAGAGGAAAATAGGATTAACGCCAAACACGCGATGAGAAGTTCACGTGCATGTGGAGTTCCTAGGCCTCGTTTAGGAACGGGCCTAGTTCACTCCGAGTTATTTCGGAAATCGGAACAGAAAGTTGTTTGACATGGGGGACAATAAAACAACACTTTTTGTTGTCTTCGAATATGAAACTTTTGGATGAAATATTTTTTTTCGACTGCGCATTCCCTAGAAAATGTTGACCAAACCACCTTTAAGAGCAAAACCGATACTACAGAAATTCAGTCCAGTTTATCTTTTCTATAAATGCTGTTGTGTGTACCAAAAACGACGCTTCAGTAAGGACCTATACGGATAGTTTGTCTCACAAGAAAATTCGGGGATTTTCAAAACAGCCAACAGTCTGAAAAATTTAAAAATCAAAATTTCAGGTTGGAAATAAAGCTTGACAAAATAGTTATCCAAAAGTGTTTTCTTGTTCAAAATATCGTCGGTAAGGCTTTCGCTGGAAGATAAAATTGTGAGTGGCAGGGACCGGTATCTCCAAGCGTTTACCTTCTTGAAAGGGACATAACCGAACAAAACCTTACCATTTTATCCACCTACCCAATAACATAAACAAAACTGTATAGCAGATGGCTCTGGTCACCGCAGATAAAATGCTGATCTTCGTTTGTAAGTCTTTCTAAGTTGGCAACTTATTGAAATATTCGTAGCTAATGTTCTTCATCTGGCATTGACCTTGAGAAGCCCTTCTCACGGATTATTTTATTGGTATTATTATTATTATTATTATTATAGCTACTAACGAATATTAAGAAATTTTCCATCAGAAAAGCCAATACTTCTTGTTGTTAGGGTGTTAGGTGTCATTGCTGGGTGCAGAAATCAACTACAGTTTAGCTGGACCCTGTACATCTAGTGGTCCCTACGTTAATGCACAAATAAAATCATAAATCCATCAGAAAGCCAATACTTCTTGTTGTTAGGGTGTTAGGTGTCATTGCTGGGTGCAGAAATCAACTACAGTTTAGCTGGACCCTGTACATCTAGTGGTCCCTACGTTAATGCACAAATAAAATCATAAAAAAGACTTGCTACGTTTAACGGAACAATATGAGCAAGAAAGAGTCACTTTGTCCAAGACTCCTGAGCCCAAATGTTGCGAAAACACAGACAGTAGTCTGTGTTTAATCAGTATTTTACAAAGTCATAACATGTTCAGAATAACCGTTTCCCTGCGGTCATTACAATAGTTCCATATGTATAACACAATGTATTTTTTGTTGGTCACACCACCGGAGTTTGATCTACAAAGCAATCATAAAGGAACGATAATAAAAAGATGATACAGTGAAAACCTAACGAAATGTCGAAGGGCTTCACCCTCAAAAATGAATGAGATCGCTAAAAGATATGACAGGCTGACAACATGTCTCATTTGAGCACCAATCTAGGGGACATCGACAACCAACCAAAACGTCCAAATACTCGCCCTGAATAAACTAACCCTCTTTGACTAACACAAACAGTCACGATAAATTGACAATCATTTTGCTCAAGCATTGATGTGACAAAACACCTAGTATTTATGGGTTACATCACCTATTTATTTCACTTAGACCAAGAACCTGCATAAATAATTGTTTTAGCTGTCTATGTTACTTTCAGATAGAAGGGGAGGATAGGATGATCCGTGGATCATTTTCAATAAGCTTCCGTTACATTTCGTACTTCTTGCACATTAAGCCTATTTTAGTCTGCATGTGTGCTGATACTGTCAACCATGGCGCACTGAATTTCGCGGCTTTATCCGTATGGATTTTTCGTAACGAAACTACTGGTGATTACGGGAGCGCATATTCCCCGATCCGAAAAGCCCTAAAATTGGTTCCCTGCTGTCTTGTGTGATTAAAATGGTTGAATGAATGAAATCCAGTTCTTGTACAAATACTTTGATGACAAGGTCTGTGGTTCGTATTTTAAGCAGCCTAGTCTTTAGTTGAAATCCTTCTGGAAGATTTGATAAACACCAGTTAGTTAACTTGCAACACGTTGGACATAAACTGGACGATATGTATCTGTTACGCTTTTGGTGTGATTGAAAGCCCCTAGCTTGTTAACCCATCTGAAATCAAGTTGAATATGGTCCGTTTTGTGGAAACATTGTCACTTCAAGGGGCAGGATTCGAAAACAACATGAGTGACTTGGTGAAAAAACGTTTACCGTACTCACTTACATTGTATGTTGCAAAGTAAATTTACGAACAGGCTCGATGTCTCAAAACACCTGACGGGAATCGCGGCGTGGATCATTCGAGGAAAACAACAAATCTGCTGAACCATAGAATATAGTATTCCATGTATAGATCCGAAAAAATATGGCGTTAGACAGAGCCATTTTATGCGGCTTCATTAACCTCAACAAATGGAATGAAATCCGAAATAGCAAAATAAACAATTTGGTCAAGCCCACTGGTTAAGAGTCAAGAATGTTTTACGCAGTCTCATGAAGTGGGTTGGTTTAACGTGGTCATGTAATATTCCTTCAATTAGATCTACCATTCAGCTTATTCTGTTGCCCATAGCAAAAAAACAAAGTCCACAAATCGATCAAAATTGATCCCTTCTGGACATCCGTGCAGTGTGCCAACAAGACAACGCATAAAAAATTTGCCAATTCAGTTCAAATTTTCTAGGAGTTGATTAGAGCTTTGAACCTATTTTTTAGCAAAATAATAAAAACAGTTTCAAAAGAACCTTTATTTATCATCCTGGGAACTTGGCCAAACTTTGCAAACAACAGATGACCAGACACAATCTCATGATGTCCTTTCATAGAATTGATATTTAGTCATCGAATTGTTGCATTCTGCATTTGGTACTTTTCATCAGATGTGCTTGTTCTTTGTTCTATGCGAATCAACTAGTAACGTAGTCCGTAGAGTGGCGGAATCTTCTCACGCTGTTAAATGCACTAGCAGAGTTAACAGGATGGATATCTGTACTTAGAGGTCTTCAGATAATCGTATGTTGTCTATTCACATAAAGTGTGACTCTCCTGTTGACTGTCCTGTGTCGTGGCATTACAAATAGCTTGTTCATCCCTCCGTAAAATGTGAAATGTGGAATGAAACTCTTAGGTGTGGAAGTTTTCAGTTCCTTAGTATGTTCTATCCTTATATACAATCACTCAGAAGAGACCACCTGTGAAAAACTAACTCAAGAGGCCTCTAAATCTCTATTCTTCCGCTAATTGTAGGACTCATGTTATTTTTCATACATTCCCGTAAGTTTTCATCATTCTGACACCAACTATTTCATCTCCTTCGACCATTAGCTCTGCGCGTCCCCTAGTTTCATTGTATTGAAATTGCTTTAGGCTGTTTAGAGCTCTATTTTACCTGGCAAGAATCGGGTCAGTTATCCGTTGTTCCCCACTAACCACCAGCGATCTAGGACCATATTATTCGAGAAATGGATCTTACAACAAATTGAAATTCCCACTTTCCCTGAAGGGCACAACTGTATAAAGAGTACATATGTCGAGATCACAGCGACTTGTTTGCGGTTTTTTAGCTGACTCCGATAGCCGGGTCTTGCAAACATTCGAGGTGCTAAACGACTGGCGTGCAGAAGTAGTTTGCCAAAATGTTCACCAGTAAATGGGCGAGGTTCCCTGCAGTCATACAGTTACTGTATCACTTGTTGAAATTTATTTGCGGCGTTTAAATAAGATCAGCCTGGGGGCTTTGTACAGCCTGTGTTTGCCGTCTAGTAACGACCCAGGTGGTCTCACCACATGATAACTCCTACGAATGCCAGCAAACAGTTTCCTTACCTAAAATGTTGGCTCGACCCAAGTGCGCAGTTATCAAGAGCAATGGGATGCTATCGGAGAATTTCGGCAGTAACTGTCTACTGCAGGAAGAACAATTTTTAGCAACGGGATGAGATTACTGTAAGGTTTCGACAACCGTGTAACTCGCATGTCTAAGTTTGTGTATTCTATGGAGGAAAATGTCGGTAGCTCAGATAGTGTAGATGGTCGTTGGCTTGTTCGCTGAGCTGGACAATTTGAATGCAAACGTTTCATCACCAATCGAGGTGAAATCAGTGAGTTATTGGGGAGCGTAATTGTGCAGAGCGGTGGGCTAATGGTTGTGCGTTCAGTAGTGTTACGTGTATTAATATACGTGCTGATAACCGCGATGAGTTGTTCGGTCGGGCGGTTCCAGTGGTTATCCAATGTCATCCCGTGTCCCCATTTGCCGATGTCCACGTGACCTTTGAGCTTGGCATCCCTCGCCGTCGTAGTCTGGTCGATGTTGGAGTGACCTTTGTCCTTCCGAGTTCCGGGTTGTGACCTGTATTGATTTGAGTCCGAGGAGTTCCTTGTTTCTATGTTTGTGTATCCATTAAAGCGGCTTGCCGGTAGTCACCAACCAGTTTGGCGAGGTTTGTTTAATTCACTTAGCAAAATCCTAAATGCAGCTGCCATTCTGTTACCAGTAATTCATCCCTAACTGCCGAGTACTCAGTTAAACTTTAGAATATGTTAAAACAATAATCACGATTGTGAATATTATTTCTCCAGTATGCCTCACACAGAAATAGAGAGCGTTCAGGATAGCAGAGGTGGAGAAAATTAGGAATTAATCACAGACACATTATTCAGCCTGGAATTGAATATAACAGGAACCATCAACGGGATTACGGTTTCCAACACTGTTTATAAGAACCTTTGTTCAAACCGGAGGGAGATTTTCTGTTTGTTAAAATTCTGCTGATATAATCAAAGACCTTGATTAGTTCTACCTCTTCGACCAAAGCAGTTGTTGAACGAGCATAGTTGATGCGCATACGAATATCCACAATTTTCTTAGTTTATAAATATAGGGCTGGTGGTTAGTTATACCGAATAAATTAGTAGCTAGTCGCCCAGGATTTGTGAAGAGAGACTATCCGATGACAAAGACTGCATTCATTCTTAAGAAAGCTAAGATCAATATATCAAACAACAGTTGCGTGGAAACGACAGATAGAATAAATAAACAGATGAATAGCTAGGACATCAAACTCTCAGAACTATATAAATAGAGATTCGGCCCTCTTATCGGTCGCAATTAAATTTTGAGACAAAGCAATATCTTATCATTTACAGTCTGATATACTGGTGTAAACGTACCATATATGCATAACTTCGTCTATGTATCCGAAAATCAAATATCACCTGAAATGAGAAGCACGGTGAAGATGAGTTCTTCCTAATCTCTATATGTCGAATGATCGATGTGTGGTTACTATTGCGGATTGAACCACATCATTTGTAGATCAAAGGAAGAGGACGAGGAAGAGGAGGACAAGAGTGCTTTAGAGCAGAGCATAACCGGAAGGCAGGATTCGATTTATATGCACCTGTTTCGACAGACGTTTCGCGGGACCATAAACCAAATTCACGTGTCATTTTTAAGGGAGAGAATTGCTTTTCACTGAAATTTTTAGTTGATTCACGTGATACAATGCTAAAAGATTCTGTCTTTGTCAGCATCATTGACAACTGAACACCAACTTTCCACTTAAAACCTTTTGTTCCGTCATCCGATATCCGTCTTAGCTCAATGTATTTTTGATGGGTGCACCTAGCAATTGACTGCAATAGAAGGTTAGTCTCTTACTTTCAAACCTTTGTCACTTACCTGGAAACAGGACCTTGAAGTCAAAAACATCAGCCTTTTAATCCCGTTTGATTCCCTCCCCTCATGGGCTGTATGATTATATTTTTGCTCGAAGATATACATCGGATCCGAACCGAATGTGATGCAGACAGCAAGCGTCGAATACACCACGTTCAGATTGGTTCAAATTTCGGAAACTGGCATGTGGTGATTGGTCAAATACATTCAAGGGAATGTGGCGAACGGAATTTCATGAAGTTCACAAAGCTGCTTTCGAGTTTGTTTTATTTGTCGAAGTGACATTTCAACTGTGAGCACCACACACTGGTGTGTCCTCCTCTAAGCAAAATGGCTCATACAGAATATTCGGAGGAAAAATAAGACTCACCTGCTTAAGTAGTTTGGTTCATCATATAAGGGTAGCGTTTGAAAGCGTTAAACATCTAACAGTCTCTTTATGTTTGCAGGGAATTGCAAACTACAGCGTACTCCAGATTCATAATGTGATGAGATCGATTTACTCATAACATTTTACAAAGGCGGTACTGCAGGCATTTGAAGTTGTAACCTTCTCCTAGCTAGCCAAACTAGAGTAGCCGTTTGTCCAAAAGCTCTGTACTGAAGTGCGTCGCCCAGGGGCATTACTAATGCTGTGTACATCATACTTAAATGTGTGTACTATGATGGTTACTAGTTCTCAAGAACATGAAACAACACTGCAGTTAGAAGTGATAGCCTTTATTATAAGTAGTCAAAACAACTAAGATTTTTACCAGTTATTCGATTTTTTCTATTGAAGGATAATCCAGCAAATAAATTCCTCGAGTATGCTTACTTATTTGTAATTGACGATGATACATACGACAGTTTTCAGAGGCAGTGTTTCCTCCCATTTTCTCAAACAACGGGTAATCAAGGTTAACGATGTCGCTTCTGTTTTCAGTTTGCAAAGACTGGTTGCACATAGTATTATGCCCACTTATATCAATGCCTAAGACTGTAATCCCTTTAATCGGCATTGTGCTCAGAGTTCCACTTTTCGTTTGCAAGTAAAAACACTGTGAACTGGCAAGTTGACTAATAGCCTATGGGAGTGAATTTATAGAGACAATTTGTGGAGAGTTTATTTGGTCAATCCCTCTTATTGCCGAAATGAAAATAGATGTGCACAAGCGGACGGTCACCAAGCAAACCACTTCAAAAACAAAACTATCCAAGATTAGCTGTTTTGACTTTAATGACCACAAACCAAGAACCAAGTCGCATTTAAGCATAGGGTTACATTTTGAACGGGCGCCGAATTTTGGGCTTCGCATGGCTCACACAAACGCTGTATGACCCAGAGGCGGAAATTTTCCTATTCTGAACGCGCGCAAGAGATATTTCGGGAAAAGAATCCGCTTTTCTACCAACCAGTGTGGTGTTCATTTTCGATTACTGCACTCACAGTAGGCTCCGATGGTTGAATACGTTGGTGGATTGCACACATTTACACTATCGAAGCGATGGAGATGGATGGCCTTGAATCAAACAGCAACGTAACAGTGCCACGCAGTATGCACACTTACCCGACTTCACCAATGAAGGCACCCTGTGACTAGTGCTCCTAAAGTAGTGCGGGACATCTATTCGTAAAGTGCGTTACGGGAAGAGCTCAGCGCTCACTCACAACGTAATGATTATGTTGCCTCCATTGGTGACGAAACGTTTGCAATTAAATGTCCCAGCTCTGCGAATACGCCAACGACCATCTACGCTACCTGAGCTACCAACATTTTCTTATATTAAAAGCTCGGAAGCATTTTCGGCTGATATAATTTCCTTCAACTCACAGGTAACTATCAGTTAGCTGTGACTATTCGAGTAGCTCGAGTTACCTTTTTACGCATGTGACTGATAGATTTACGTGGACTGATTTATGTGAAACCTAATGGCTATCCAGTTATTTCTGGCAGACTTATTTTTCGTCTTATCGAATAGTGAGAGAACAGCAACCAAGTGCATGTCCGGTGGTTACTTTATACAGAAGGCAGTCCCTAGATTTCAGGAGAATGATTTGAAGCTCTTTAATTAACGTTTTTCCTTCACCCGTCTCTGAGGTATCATGAGTGTTAGGCTTGATACTGCGAGCTTGAAATAACAAAATAGACAGTGTACACTCCCAACAAAAGCACTTGGCAGTTTGTTGAATTTTTTCGGAAACTTGGACAGTGCTTTGCGCATTTTTAAGTGACGATAGCTCGTGCCCTTTCTGCTTTGGTCGCTACAACACGTTTTGGGAGGCCGAGTATGGTATTCCATACTCTCAATCACCATCACTGTGTTTTTTGTTTGATGTAGCAAACGGTGAGATATTTGTTCTAGCGAACGAAAAGGGAGACAGCCAGTGATCTGACTGTTTTGTTGCACTGCACTAGACCGAGTGGACGTGGCTCTTTCAGGATGCCTCACTTCCAGAGCTAATTTGAAAGCGCTCGACAGCCTTAAAAATTCTATCAACATATGTTATGGGACTTATTTGTTTACCTCAATAATTCTCTAATTTCAGGATGTTTACCTGCTGATTTTGAAGCTAAAATTTGAGCAACTCCGACCGAGTAGTGCCACAAATGGTGATCCATTTATGACGATAAAATTGGTCCGCTCAACTGACCAGTGAAAGCTGTACAGTAAACGGCTGCATGTATATGCTGATCGAAAAGGTATTTGCCGTTCATTCACAGTGTTTTAAGATTGCTTAAACATCGTTTGGTATTTTTGGAGAAAACTCCATTATATTGCATAGGTCCTTTTAATAAGTAGTCCTTGGATTTTTTACTGTGCCTGTGACAAAGTTTGATCTTACTCAGGCCTCCCAGTTCTTCACCCCTCAGTTTAAAAAACAAATCGAATGCCTTGCTTCTATGTGGCTTCTGGGATATAAAAACAACAGATTATTTCTACCCATCTATACGATATCGTTCCAGTGAGCGCCCTTATGTCACGTTTTCGAAAGGTCCAAAGAGTGACTGGAAAATATGGGCTCAATGTAGTGCAGATTTCACTCGTATTATTTCACAAAGATATTGCACAAAGAGTGCGATATCAAAGACCATGAACAAAGGTTCAGCAGGCCAGAGTAAGCTTGAAAAAAAAACGTTCAAGTTTCTCATTCATTGGCGAGTAGTCAAACTCATAAACTAAAAAGGAGCCCGTGTACCAAACCGGTTCAAGTTTTAAAATCTCTACGCATTCCTGGAAGTGTCTGCCAGGAGCTCAACCACTTATTATCATTTTTGAAGAGCATGGTCACAAACATAAAAAGTGAATGCAAGCGACGAGTGCGAAAGTGTAAAAGGAGAACATATATATAACTGTTATATCTACTTTTACGACAAATCGGACCGAAAGATTATAGCAACATCTTCAGACCATTGATGACAATCCCTGTGAACCATTGGCATCAATACGGTTATCCACCGATTCAACCACATCAAGCGGTACTCACGAGGTGATGGCGAATCGCGATCTCACTTGTTCTTGTCTCGCAACAACTTTTGTTTGGGTGATAGTTGGTCGAGTCCGAAATGTTTCCCGCTTTTGGTTCATTCCCCTCTTGACCAAGAGCGACCAAAACACATGTAACTGCGCTTACTCCGCTCCCATGCAAGGCAGGTCTCAGTACATACAATTACTGGAGAGCCAAAGCTATTGAGCCACATCCAAGCATCGTACGGCCAAAAGGCTTGCAAAAGACTTCTTCCAGACATCACCCATGAAGAGAGTGCATGAGATACTGTATCTCACTCTGGACAACAAATCAACTTTATATCGAAGTTAGAAACAGAGTGATCAACTCCAGAGACCCACCCGAACGTTCTAGGAATTCGACGCCATGTGGGGTGATGATAACTGCAGGACTTAGCGATAAAATCACACCACAAACCATACATCTAGTTGCGACTCAGTGCCGCAGCTCCACATCGCTACCGAGAGTTTAGGTAATGACTTCTCATTTCAAGATTCGTGAAGTCCTGCGGTTGAATTTCCCGCAAGAATGTAAAGACAGAGCAACAGTAGCCAATGTTTCGTTTTCGTTGACAGGCGTAGTTTAAACAGCTTATGTCGCAGGTATTAGGGCAATCTAGATTATATTCTTCGTATCAGGTGGTCTTATTAAAGCACATAATGGAACCAGATGTGCTAGAATGAAATCTAAAAATTTCAAAAGACATGAACTCGAAGATGCATCCATTTCATATTGCATCGTCTGTACAAATTGCCAACAAAATTTAAATTAGCTGCGTAATTCATTGAAAAAATGCACCTCAAGCCTAAAGTGAGCTTAAGATTAGATCGAGTTTTTTTGTTGCACAAACGGTGAAAACTGGGACGGTTTTACTTCATTTTCTTTGGCGGGTAGAAGAACACGTGCGTCCTGGTTCCTCATCGGAGTAGTGAAGACTGGTGTCAAATCAACTCGGTGGCCAGTGACCCAACTTTCTTTGCCAGTTACTAGATATTGTGGCTAACGTTTAGACACTGCTTCAGATTTTTACTCTCGCTCTGAATTCAAACGAAGATGGACTTCTGCTTTCTGGAACCGATACATGTATCAGCCTTGTTAAAGTGGTTGTCTCCGCAGTATGGTGCAAACTGACCTACATCCGGAATTCGGTCAAAAAGTTTTACACGTTCCAATGTGAAATCTGTTACGCCCTGGTAAACCCATGTTTTATAAGCACCACACATGCCTCTGTATTCGCAATGTAAACCCAACTACCGTGACAATCCCTTTTTTAAAATATTCTTTTCACGAATGTTTCCGACAACAGCTGGAGCATTTAGACTGTTGTGCTATTCGCAATGTAAGCAGGTGAGCATTGAAATCCTGCTTCTACCCCACAAGAAAATTCAACCTCCTACGGATGTTCTTATGGTGTTCATAAATGGGTGCCTTCTGGGGTAAGAAGATTTATCTGTATTCCAAGAAACTGATCAGTTAATGAACAGGCATGCGACGCTCGCCAAGCACCAGCTGGCAGCAACACTGACAACGAAATTTTCCATTTCGGCTGCCAGCGAGTGACCACTAAATTAGATTAAATGATTACCTTCATGGAAATCAAGGTCATCTTGATATGGACGACCCTACGATACAGTACACGGGGATAGTTCTGTGTCAATCCGAAGCACCGCAAAAATTGGTTACTTGAGTTAGAAAATCAATGATTTACACTGAACGATCATTTTTTCCTCTACTGTATGGGCTTGATCTTTGCGGGTAAAAAGACTGCATTCAACAACTACTTCAGCTCCATGGGAACCTACTGTTGTTTTTAATAAGTGATAGACATCAAGTGGTTAAACGGATACTGACTGGCATACCTGTTTTCTATGCCAACCGGTTGCAAACGTGAAAGTGCTGCTCATCAAACAAAAAAGTAATTATTATATTAGTATTTAGAAGTCGTTCTCCAGCATTTCGTAAAAGTTGAATCCCTTGAAGCACTTGGGGATTCACTGAAGTTGGATCATAATAAAAGGTTGTTTCTTTTGCAAAGGTCGTTTGTGATTGAAGCAGCTGCTTGGGACATTTTGTTCGAAGTTTATTAGACGATATAAAAACTGGTATTAAATATACAGCCCCGAAGGATTTGTGGAAAGAAATTTGTCACCTACTTAAACGAAATGCGGGTGGAAAGGCTAGGTATCACTAATTGCTTCCAAATGTCGATCAACCATTGCTGAATATATGATTCACACTGTTGTAAAGTGACTTACACCGTCAAACGAAAATCTCTGTGCTTCCACCGTGACTTCTACGTTGCCTATGAGATGAGCATAGTAGCTAAACCATTCTCCGAATCAGGTATACAGCAAAAGTTGCTTCAAAGATTCGAAAATCAAAAAGGGGTTGGTGATATACCATCAGACTTTTCTCAGATTCAAAGAGTTTTGTCTAACTTACTTAAACAACGTGCAGCCGTAAGTTCCCCGTCGACAAAACGTATGCTCTGGGTCATATTGTTTTGTACACTGTTTCAACAAATGAGACTTCGTGGATAAAAATCGGAGCAACTATTAAAAGCAACTACAAGGTAAGATTGCATTCTTACAGCCTTTTGACATCAGGTTACTTCCATATAAATAATAATTCTGGTCAACATCTTTCATCACAAAATTCTGTGATCATCCCACTAGAAGTCTGCTAAATGTGGTCGAGATATTTTTAGGAAACAACAAATGGTAACTCCAGCTTTTCTGAGAGGAAGCTCTCTTTGAAAGATTTAAGATGAGTTGATATTTGTGGGGTCTACTGTGCAGATTTTGACGCGGCCTTACAAGATAAATGCCTAGTTGATTCGCAGCAAGCCACCGAATATCCCTTTGTACAACATGTAAAACTCATGCGCATGCGTCCATTTTCAGGATAATGATTGGCCGAGGTTAATCTATTTTGCGAGATACGCAGTTCAACCTCTTAGATATTTTTATATAAAGACTGATAATACTCTCCACATAAATCATAAATAATCCTCCAAATTTTTCGAATTTATCGCCACATTTTCTATGCTTAAATGTACTGGAATTCCTATATTCAAACCTAATCTGCCAATCTGACCGAAACCACCGAGTACATCCTGTTTTAGTGAGAGCTTTTGGGGTGAGATGGTTCGGTGATTAGGGCGCGAATTTACTGGTCGGAAGTTCCGTGGTTTGAGCCTGACCTCTGCCCCTCAACTTTCCCTGTCTAGGCTTCGGCTCGGCAGCCTTATCACAGTTCTCGTGCTTCCTTTGAATGGTATAGCTGTTAGGCACTGAATGGTTCTATAGCTGAAAGATCCAAAATTTCCCTTTCGGCGTCCCGTAATGTTCAAGGTTGGTTGTAAGTTAGCCACTTTCCTTGGGACTGATGCAACAACCATGTTTTTGTAGAACCTTGGCAACCAAAAGACATGGTTGCAGGTCTGTCACGATCTTAGCCCGCGGTGAAAATGATGATGAATTTATCTCCTCTGGTTGTATTACTTTAGGTCTGATGAGCATGGAACATTTCTGGCCCGTTTGAAACTTGTTTCATGGAGAGACTTTTCTTTAAACCCCAGAAAAACATCAGCTGCTGGCTGTCAACCTCGTTAAGTGGTCCTGTTTTTACAAAAACGATGATAAATTTTACATGAATGAACCAGAAAGACAGGGAGCGAATTGAACGATGTTAAACCGAGATAGAAATTAACGGCATACTGCTTTAGCCAGCTACTTAAGAATGTGTCAATATTCTACAATCCACTTCAAGGACAGAGTTTTCCGGTTCAACTCTCTCCTCGTACTACTGAATCTCTCGAAAATGGAGCAGAAAGCACTTGCCTTCACGAATCGCCCTTAGGGCACAACCAGAAAAACACCGTGTAAGCTTCACCTGTGACCGCAAAATTGCTTCTTGTGCTGCATAAGGCAAAACTGACCAGGTACTGCTCATTCAAAACCTGACACGATAAGGGTAGGTTGGTTCGAAAGCGTTGCATTACTACTAAAAATAAGCTTTGATTTTTCTTCATACTGGTGTGCATTACATCAACTTATGGATCTGGCCACTTCAAAGGTTTGTGATTGAAAAAAAGAAAAAAAAGAAAAAAAGAGTCCCAGGAAAAGCCGAGGTCAACGGGACAGGAAGAAACAACTGGTGCATCTGCACATGGTATAAGCGAATAGTTAACAGAGGCTCGTACGATTTGAAGAACAAGTAGTGTTCATTAGTATTACCTCTGCGACGATTTTGAAATTTTGACACTGGGATCAATTTGAATCGTTAATCATCCACGACCACCAAATAAAACTTCACGTGCAAAATTTAAGGGATCTTTTAATTACTGAAACGACCAAACGAAATGCATATTGTATGAGTACAAAACAACGTCTGTGAGTGGATTTATCAGATGCATTTTGCCAACCAACAATTATTTATTGTGGGTATCCAGACGCTTTGCTAATTCCGGAAGTCATTCAGCTACGTAGATATTGCGCTAACCATCACTTTCAGTTACTGGTTGCAAGGTCACCCACTCACCGAACATTGGAGTGTTGATTTGCTTCATTTCTACGGTGTCCGTTATTTTATTCTAAGTAATATATCGCTTTTCATTCTGAAAAGAAAACTATTACCTCAGAAGTGGAAATCGGGTAGGGCGCTTTCCTTTGCTTTGTTCGGCTAATTGCCTCATCAGTGCGCAGTTGACCAACGCTAACACAATATTCACTTTTTTATTACCACAGCTTTCTGATGAATACTCACGCATTGTGCTCCCTCCTGTGCATGATGTTCTGTCATCGACCTCCACCACGGGTTGTTCGAACGTTACTGCACCACAAACTACCTCTATCATACCTGTTGCGCCTCAAACATACTCCTTATCTACTCAACCCACCTTCTTGCCCAACTCCACTGTGAGATCAGAACGCATTAAACGACCAATGAATGCGTTCATGGTGTGGTCTAGAGCGCAACGCAAACGGCTAGCCATGGAGAATCCAAAACTACACAATTCCGAAATAAGTAAACAACTGGGTTCAATGTGGAAATCACTCACTGAGGCAGAAAAAATACCCTATGTTGAGGAAGCCAATCGATTGCGTGACTGTCACATGCAATGTTACCCGGATTATAAATATCGTCCTCGAAGAAAACAACATAGAGGAAAATTCAAGCCAAAGTTCCCCGGACAATTCAGTCCGCAACTGAAAGTCAAAATCAGACCAATCTCCGTCGAGAATTACAGTGGAAAAAACGTGGAAACTTTCAAAACGGATGCCGACCGGGGTTATCTGTCGGATCAGACCGTCTACACAGTTGTTCCGGTGAGCTACACTCAAAGTTCAACGGAGGTGAATTCAGCGGTTCTTGCTAATCCCGCAGATGCCTACACAATTTCTATTAATGTTCCAGAACAAAACACATCCGAATGTGCTTCGCTAAACTCGGATCCCTTACCGGAATGTTCTTTCGAACACTACCCGGCAATTAGTAGATCTAACAACTGCACCAGTGGGGAACCGGATCTGATGCCACTTACAATGTCAAATCAAGATCTGCCAGGAATGATGGTTGATTCACAGAGTGATTCATCCCTTCAGTTATCCTCCTGCGTGAGTGACTGGCTTCCAGTTCCTTTGGGTTCACCAGGAAACAATGTGAAATTCGACGAATCTGACAGCTTAGATATGTCAAGCTTCTGAAAAAAATTAGCAAGGTATTATCTTATCAAAACGGCCACTTCCATGTTGCTAAAGCCTACTTTCATATCACACTGTCAGTATACTATCCTCCAAAAGGAAGGACAAACACTTTGTGTGAAGAGTGTCAGAGTTTTTATTCAGCACCCGAACCACCAGATCTGTTCATTCATAAAATCAGAATTAATTACGAGTTATACTCTTAACATTTCCAAAAATGTACGCTTCATAGTGATGTGAATACACCTGCTTGTTTCCATAACCCTCATAAGCAAACACGAACAGAAAGTCAATATGATACCATATTTCTTTTCGAACAAACAGAACAGTAGCATTGTCATCGTTATTCCCACACAAATCACTGGATGACCCACTGGTATTACTATTTGATTGGTCTTTCCACATTAGGTCTTAGTTCCTGTTCACAGGCAGAATAATTGATATATGTTTTGGAACGTTTGAAAAAAAGTATTTGAAATCATCTCGTTCTCATTTGTTCTGCTCCGAAGAATAGGGTATCGTGGTATCCGTGCAAGTCCAATCAGTGCACATCATCAGGAAATGGGTGGGAACCATAAGTCCAAGGGTGACACGCAGGTCCCCCCGCAGAATTGAATGCGTTCACAGTGATGATGTGACCGTGCCGGGAAATTACCTGTCGTACCGTTTCACATGTACCAGGTACGCAGAAACGCAATGGATATGTCGATTTGTTCACACCCCTTCATCGAGTTTCTCGAATAGACTAAAGCCTCAGCGTTTGTTGGACCACCATTTGTGTTAACTCACCATCATCAGCGAGGGGTGCGCTAACTCAAATGAACAAAAAGCAGTCCAGGAGAGTGATTGAGTTGTAGCACGATCCTAAGCGTAGATCAGAGGAAGGTATACAACTAGAGACCGCTCGCCAGATAGGCTGATTCACACAGGCTGCCTATTCAGAAATATATTTGGGATGCTATGCTCCTCCCCTGTGACAAATCAATGTACGTTCGCGGAGTTTAGTCAGTGAATCTCATCAGGTGTCAAAGCGTTTTCTCACTAGGTTTAAGTACTATCAAGGAGACAGCTTGCAGAACTATTTTGGTTAGCTTAACTGCTAAAGTAGATGAATGGGGTTTGAATGGTCTTCAAAATACAACAGTGCCCATTGTAATATTTTAGCCCTTGATTTGTTTATACTGACTTCGGTTTGGTAAAGCATGTGTTGCACTCTAAGCCCAAGTACAGAATAATACACGTAATCACAAAAACTCACGAAACTGATATACTTTTTACAACAAACTTCCGAACGGATGGGGCATTATGTTTCCATTGTATTCAGCGACATGACAATGTCAAACAATTTCGAGACAGCTTCCAAGTTGGGCATAAATTCCACCACATTGCTTATTGATTGACCCATTGCCATGCCTGCGCCCAATGATGCTTATCAAATGTGCATCCTGTTTGATGCACGCCAGTGCGCTCACAACGATAGAACCCATCCCATCGCGACAGGAAATGCGACGAGAGTGTATCACAAGACGCTGTATTTTTGTCCGTAAACAAATGTCTATCGGATAAATTCCACAAAAGTTTATTGATTATTGTGCTGGAATTGTCAGCAAAAAAGTAAATGACAATGAAGTTATACTTCGGACAACTGGTGGAAAGTGTAGCTGCTGGAGTGTGGATCACACTGAATCCCTAAGTTAAGTGGTAGCTACGCAAATTACGCATCAACTAACAGAAGGGTTTTAAGAAGTCTTGTGTTTAAGAACCTCTCCTGATTCTCTAACCAAGCACTTATCACAGCAGTGACGCAGCTAAATGCGCAAGAAGCAGAAGCAACCTTCATACAAGTAACTGTGATCTGAAATGTCACTATCTTCTGGATGGAACCAATACTCGAAATCACGCTGTAACTTCCATGCCGCTATCACACCAACCACTATATCCTTAGGTTTCGTCATAAGGTCACCCACTGTTTTTGTGGAAAACCGTTCTTAGGCGGGATCTGATGTAAGGATTTTGATGTTTGTCGGTGCTCATATCTACATACGTTAAAAGCAATACGTTGTAACAAAACAATTCATATGAGAGTTCATATACACTTAGTTCCAGCGTGTTCATTCCATTGCATTCACTAAAACTCTGAGGTGGTTCGGCCCAGATTTCGGTTCACTATCTATAAGGAAAACTCGCTTTCATGAGAAAATTTATTTGGTTTCCGTGCTTGTCCCAACTTGTAGGAAGCAATGTGCTGCTAGGCTCACTGATCTGGAATCCCATATTTGGTGACACATTAGTTTTCGTTCGGAAAATACCATGGTGCCTAGCCATGAACCTAGCGAGAACGCGGTACTCATTACTCATGTATACCCTTTTATGAAGTCACAAAAGTGATATGATTTGGAAATCTAAATAGGTGTTTTCGTGGTGTGAGGTACTGATGGCATCAATCAATGAGAAGGATACAACCGCATTTGACTGAAAATCGTGGATGTCAAGCAACCGATCACGTAACAAACTACTCTTTATAAAAACACATCCGTCTAAGTCTTCAGAAGACTCAGGGCGATAATTTTCTCAAAATAGGAGACTACAGAAGAATGATATAGTGAAAAAAATCGTGCAGGACAATGGCTGAAAAGAAGCCATGTATTGCTGGAGTCCTAATTGTGTGATCGGTTTCATCCCTGGCTTCTTGAACATGGTGTTATCCTGAACGATGGTGGACAGTTTAGAAGTAGCTCCAGCTTTGAGGTTAAGTAGACTGAATACCTTCTAACACAATGGGTGTGGTCGTTAGAGCTGTTGACACCAGAAGCAACCAGTTAAGCATTCATTCATAGAAGCATAGATCGGGTAGTTTTATGCCCAAAGTGGTCACTGCGTATTCTTCCAAACTCCATCGGTTTTTCATCCGTCACGAAGAGACTGGATCTTAGAGTGGTGTGGCGGTGTGTGTACCCCGGTGACCCATTGAACTATACTGGGGGTGTCCGCGCGACACTCAGAGTCTTTCATTGGTAGAGGTTCATGGACAGTGGTCTGATGAACACGGTCTCTTTACCCTCTAGGTTGAGGGTTAGAACATGTGTGGCGACGTGTTCCGTGAAAATGGTAATGTATTTGCATTTCCAGCCCAACATCGCTGCCTTGCGGTTAAGCTTTTGAGCCAATGACTTTGGTTAAGGACCTTAATCGTCCTCCAGTCTAGGTGTGGGAGCCCTGGCTCATACAACCATGACATTCACAACTAACAATACAACCTACCATGACGTCGGTTTTTCATAACTATAGTAACATAAACCTTAAACGATCGGAAGTGCTGCTCTCTTTCACCTGTCGCAGTGTAAACCTAAGCCGAATAGTCACCAGTAGTACACGGTTTACATCTTGGACGTATGGAATAATTTGTTATTGCAGTATATTTAATACCAACGCGCTATTTGCGAGTCTTTCCTTTGAATTTTTGCAGTCCTATGTACTTCAAAACACCTAGGTCGCTGGCACTTTCAACTTCGTGTTCACGTCCTTCGGAGGTTATTCATGTATTTCAAATAACCGCGCTGTTGGAATAGCTTGTCTGTTTTTGTGATTCCACCGAACTTGTCAATATCGCTTGTCTTCTTGTGTTTCGAAGCATGTCCGTCATAACCTAACGAAATTACCACTAGTATTAGCGAACGCACTGAATCTCTACTTCGCTTTACGGACTGTGTAGACCAGACATGAGCCTAAGTGGGCTAGGAGTTCCAAACCTTCACTGGTGCTGACTTCCCTTTTTAGTTTCAACAAACGGACAAGTTTTGACAAGAAACGGGTTGAATAAGTTGGTGTCTTCACACCAGTTCCATTGAGTGAGCGTCTGAGCAGTGTGTCAAGTGTTAATGGTATAAGGCCGGCTGATTAACACATCGAATTTGCGCCCATTTGCAAGGGCAGCTGATTAAACTGCCACGCTTGATCTATCCATTTTCTGCAAGCGTTGGTGTCAGCACCACTGACGTGGACGTCTTCCAGCATAGAACAGATCAGATAAACTGACGAGGACTTCCGCTAACAGTCGGCCTTCAACAAGAGTCCCTCCACGACTGAATCTTAGACAGTCCAGTATAGGCAAACCGCGCTATCCTTTATGATTTAAAAATTTTCCCGGTCAGTTAAATTTCAGTGTTAAAAACCGGCTGCTCAAACCATAGGCGCAAGCATTCAGATGGAGATGTTGGTTCAGATATCGGCCAAACGGTATCATTGTCGTCCGGCTACGATGTGTATACCACCCTAGCCAATCAGATTATCAGATTACACCGAGTGATTCTTAGAATCAGACTGAAATGCCTCAGTGGCTACTGGTGGGCCTCTGATTATGGAGCAAACGTTCCAAGCTGGCATGATTGCATCAAAGCCAAATTCGTCCCTTCTATGCCTCCATGTATTCGATGTTTTTGGAAGCCTGAAGTTGGGCAAAGGAGAATTAGTCTGCCAAACTGTTCAAGGATCCAGACGTTGTCGAGAGGCGGAAAGTTACAGCACTTGCGATACTCGATTGATCGAGAAAAGAATCACATAAAGGCTACTGCGATGCACCGCTTCACGCAGAAAAATCAGAGGCAGTGAAGCTGCTAACTTCAAAACGTGTAATGGGCCATGAACCTCCGCCGTACTATCTAACTGGAGTTTAGCAGAACCACGTAGGGAAAAGGAGATCAGCCGTACGATCGAATCAGTGGTCGTCACGTTTGGCGTTTCCATACGAGGAATTTCAGCCTGGTACCACAATTCAGAAGTATCACTAGTTACTGTGCTACCCAGACCACTCTTGACGGTTCCAAACGCAACCTCACCGGAATAATTTGATCCAATACCCGCTACATCACCCGTCAAACAATGTTTGGACAGCATGCCGGCGTTTTGTTGTAAAATTAGGTTGTGGGTACCTTTTGCTTCGATTGTCCATGGTGACTGCTATCAAGAATTTGCCTTCCTGTCATACGCCAATTTTCGACGGCTCCCCTTTGCCCCAGTTTGACTGTTAGATTGACTTATTTTTGATTTCAGTAACAAGTAAAACACTTGTCAGATTTACCAAGGTGTTTGGAACACCGTCTTCTCTAGTATGACATCGCATATTTCATACGTGTAAATGCTGTAACACTTGTTGTGTACCAGTAGGTTTATTTCCGCAGACCAGTGAAGCGACGTGGTCCATCCTCCAGCCTATCCTGGCGCTGAAGTAGAAATCGGGTCAAGCAGATTAGTTTGCCTCCCTTTAAATCTTAAAGACATGCTTGGCGCTGCTGATGCTGCGGTGAACAGAGCTGATACGGCCACCGACGCCCTAAGGAAGAGGCCAATGTGACCTGTTGCGGCAGAAACCACAAGTTGGTCTAGGAGGCCACTACTCCTCATGGTCCAACCAACACTGGCATATTTGGGGGTCTTCTTCACTTTTAAAACGGATGAAAATCCATAGTAACCAAAAACAACTGGTGGAGCTGATGGATGTGATAACACTTTTCCACTAAATTTACATCAGCTACTACTTTGACTGACTCGTTTTTTCGGCTAGGATAAACTTATCTTATTACGATCGAATGAGTGATTGACTATGTCAGGTAACCCACTTTGGGTTGCTCTGTTCACAATTAGCTGCATCAACGCTACTAAGTTGTAGGAGGTCTCAAGTTCTCAACTCTGAGGAAACTATTCACTTACGGAGAAGGCTGTTGGGGCGTTGCTATCGAGGCCAAACGATGATATTCCAAGGAGAATGCATGGTACTTGGAGAACGGAAATATCGTCCCGGCCATATTATCAATGTTGAGGAACATCCAAAGGTGGCACATATGGACTCGGACGGCGGTCAAGTAATTGTGTAAAAAAAAGCAAAAGTACATTGTTGGTGGATGTTCTCTTGTTATTATTCCAGTCACGAATAGCACCAATAGGGATCCTGTTATTTCGGTTCACGTACCGTTGATCTTTCCATTCAATGTATCTGCTCTGTCTTCAATGTATCATTGGTGGGTGGGAACTTCCATAACCACAGACTGTGGTTTATGCTTGCTCGCTATTTGGGGTTATCTGTGTACGTACGACACTTGAGTAAAAGGTGTTGTCTATTTCTCCTTGACAGTGTTTTTTCAAATCTGATACGATATAACAGACACCTTGTGCCTGGCTCGCGTTTCTTGACAGCCTTCTTTGCCTTGAACAGTGTAAAAAAGGTGCATGCCTCTACTTGATTTGTTAAACCCTGTCCTTTACTTTAAAAATCCCTTTCAAAGACTGGCAAGTCGAAGGCGTTTCTCTCCAATTCATATCCCTCTGTATGTACTTCCTTGGCGTGTTGGCTTTTTTTACGATTGTGATCATGCTGCTCGAAAACAACCGAGACTTGAGGTGGCAGTATTAGTGATACTGACAATAATAGTAGCACGACCTGGTTGGGCGTAAACCAAAGTGACGTATTATCTCTTCGGACAGAGAGTGAACGAAAGCGTTCAAGTAAAAGTTCAATAAAAATCGAAAGTCCGGTTAGAATAAAGTCGAATAGATTCCGCACTGCGTGGCATATGTTAACATTGATTGGTGGAGGAAACGACAACTGCAGTGATCTTTCAAACGCAGCACTCTGAGTGAATTTCGTCAGGAGAAAAAAGTAATCGGAATTGAAATAGGCGAAAGAAACACGTTTGACGGGCTGGCAGCCATTTGTCCATACACGCTGATGGCGAATCACAGAGTTCATTCCACCAGGTTCAGCCAATTCACACGGACCAAACAAGGCATGTCTCTCTGCCTGGGTGATTCATGCACAACCTGCCTGCGTCAGCAGAGACAGTGGTCAACACATAATTGCAGGATGGTTAGCGTCCATGAACGATAACCAGCAGCGTGACCTCCGTTTCAACCCACAAGCGTGACAGTCACGCCTTGACCAGCAGAACACCCCGCTGTAGGTTGACCTGTTTGAATGTTGTTCGCACTTTTCGGTCAAAACAGAGGATCACAGAGTGTAATAACAGAACCTAAACAAGTGCTGATGAAATAACATGGCCAGTTGTATGTAGGGGAACTGGATAGATGTTCTCGACGAGGTGCTAGCGAAATAACGTGAAAGCGTAGGGCTAAAAGTACATCATTTAAAGCACGTGTTAGTTGTCGGATGTTTGGGGTGGGGGTGAGGAACGTGCACAAAAGGCAGACGGCACGAGAGTAAACTGATGATCTGGGTTGATTTTGACGAGGAAACTTCGAAATCAGTTTTTTTGGATGAAGCATATCAAAATAAATTTAACCATAAACTATACCACCGCATAAGATGTTCCTTAACCGCTCCATAGGCTTCCGCAGGTAAGCACAGATCCTCATTGTCAGTGTAGACTTGTCGAGGCATTTTGAACCAAATATGTGCTAACGAATTAGAATCGTAGTTTTGGAGTACGGTTTATCAATAGTACACATCTTTTGTACAGCTTGATCAAATAAACTGTGGCTTGATAACTGCCTGTGTGCAGAGAATAAACATGTTTTCCACGTATAACTCGCACTTAGACAGGATATAGCGCCGCTCATCTTTCAATCACGGGATCCACATCACGCGGTCACACGTATTGACTGGCTCCTCGAGCAACGACTTCTCAGACAGACTAATCCCCTTTTCCATGGGTTTCGGATCGATGGGAGCCAGTGGATATTTTACGTAAAAAAACTTGTTTCATTGTATATCTGATCTGACACCGGCATATATAATATATATATGTAAACGACGCCAGATAAGATCCCTTGAGGAGCGAACTTTCGAAATAGGTGCAACAGCTGACTGGAACCTCGACCCTAGGGCTTCCTCGTCTAAAAGCGACTGGTACTATATTTTTTTAAGTTGTAGCTCTGTTTGTACCTTTAGTAGGTATTCCTATGGGCCGTAATAAGAAGTGTCCAACTAAGTTCTAGTCCTCACTAGCAGGAACCGGTTTGAACCAACCGGTTAGTCAAAGCCAATGAGATTATTTCATACTTTGGGATGGTGAGGATGGTTCAAGCCAAGGGGAATGCGATGACGATGTAATGTGACATTTGGTAGGTTGTACATCGAGTCGGTATGCAATAGTATATTCTCTATCCGCACGACAAGCGTCGGACGTAATATGAGTGTAGTCACAGGGTAGTTGGGTCAGGTGTATGGGATCAAGTCAAAAGTGAACAGCTGCAATCCACCCCATGCCCTTTGCACTACTTAGAAGTATCCGTAGGCCCCATTCAACGTTATGAGTTTTTTGTTGTTGCTATTATGCATTGTTATTGTACTTTGTTCACATCCCGATGGAGTTGGGGAGGCTTGACCAAGATTCGAAAAACGTGGCATTCAGAAGTGGCTCTGACAACCGATGCAGCTGGTCGATCTTTAAGCTCTCTTATTTAAAAGCATAAGGAAGTACAATGTTGCTCGCTCCAGCCTGCAAATCTGTGAAGACGGCCAATGCTTATTCCAATGAAACTACAATAATATGACTAATGACATATAGTCACAAGGCTTTGTGCGGCCGTTGTGGACGTCTTCGAGTCAAGAGTTGGAAATTCGGTCTGTCGCCATAGTACAGATGGGACAAGTCATCGTCTTTACTGGAACACACCAGACGGAAGAAGTAGTAAGGTATACGCACTTATTTGATAGTTAATTTTAGCCTGCAACCTTTGGGACATGCATCGGATGAGTTAATCATCTGCACCGATTTCGTCTCTCATTAGACACAAGGGCGCTTACGCGTTTGGAACCCCAGAACACCTTTGCTTCAAAAACGAATGAACCTTGCAAGTTCGGACATGCCTTCAAAAACGCCTACAGTTTTCCCTGCAGATTCTGAATGTAGCCAGATAAGAGAGATCACCACGGTCGATGGATCACTTTTGCTTGATCTGCTGGCTGATGTTGTCAAGTTTCTTTTGTTACTATGATGCGTTGAAAGATCTTTTATGTGGTAAAACTTCTAACTACCATCCTTTTTAACAGTCTGATCATCTTCAGATTTAAATGGTCCCTGTGAAGGTTAAATATTAGTACTTTCTCAGGGGAAGATGTGAAGCAATCTCCAATTCTTAGCTCTGTGAAGCAGTTGTCCCTGTTCGATCTCATTTGCGCTTGTTGAAAAGGGCTTGTATTTCACACGGATCACTTTGCTTGATCTGCTGGCTGATGTTGTCAAGTTTCTTTTGTTACTATGATGCGTTGAAAGATCTTTTATGTGGTAAAACTTCTAACTACCATCCTTTTTAACAGTCTGATCATCTTCAGATTTAAATGGTCCCTGTGAAGGTTAAATATTAGTACTTTCTCAGGGGAAGATGTGAAGCAATCTCCAATTCTTAGCTCTGTGAAGCAGTTGTCCCTGTTCGATCTCATTTGCGCTTGTTGAAAAGGGCTTGTATTTCACATCTGAGAAGGCACAAAAAACTGTTCCAGTTTCAACCCATCAGGGAAAACGACGAACTTGGTAGACGGTGTTCATTTTTTGTTATGCAGAATAAAGTTGGTGAGAATAAGCTATAAGTGAAAACCCCAGCATGTTTCTCCACAAATCGGATTAAAACATGTCACCGGAAGTACATCCAGCTACTTCTTATTCATTGAGGAAATCCACTACGATGCTCGCCTGCTCTCGAATGAACAAGGCTAACTACTTTGTGGCGCTGACTAATAGACTGGAATGACTAACAAATTTTATTCTCCTTTTAGAGAAATAGATGTTGCAATCTGCTGTTTTTCCCGTTTACCTGTTGTATTTTACTTCGGAGATTTTTCGTTGTTCACATAACTGAGGTTTCCACTAGTTTTTACAGATAGGGCCACGAGTTTTTGAAATGTACTTTAACGATGGGTGGGAAATTCTGCCTTGATTAATGGATGTCGTTTGCAGTAACAATCCTGGATAGGTCACACCTAAATCCATCATCATGTCAACTCAGTTTATTTGCCTGATTGTCCGCACGGAATTGTGGTGTCTGAACCAGTACAACTAAGCTCATCAGAATTATAAAACTGTCGCTTTTTACCACGTTGGTTAACCTTGCTACATAACATGCCAGAAGAACCAGATGTTCGGTCAATTTAACTTCATAGGTGACATTTATACTGCGTGGTTAAACTCGTATACATGAGGAAGGTAACAGATGGACATACCCACACAATCGCAATTGGCTTTATATGTATTACCTGGAGTTGTTTAGACCAACCTGAGAACATAGTAACCAGACAATCCTTATGAGAATCATCAGTTATTAGGTTACATAGTGACAGCCACAGAACCGAGTCAGTTTACCCTGTGTGTAGATCTAAGGACAGTTATCTTGAAAAAGCAGTCCTATTCGCAACACACACACACACACGCACAACTATATGGAGTCACGCACCTCATGCTGACAGGACGATGCCATCTGCTAGTGATGGTGGTTGTACTGTTGCGGCAGGATTTGTTGATCGATGAACGAACACGGGAAATGTATGACCAGCTGGCAGCTGGAAGGATACCACCGAAGACTAGCGGTCAAACTGTTGCCTTGGTACCCAGGATAAACCAAGTCCGATGGGCGGGGAGGGTGTGAGACAGGAAGGATAGAAGCGAACAATCCGCGGGGAGGAGAGGCAGTTGGAACAGTTAGTTGTGAGACGGTAACGAAGAAAACAAATAATCGTGTCAATTTGATGGTGGAATTAAGGCAAATTGAAATATGGTTGTTTTGAATCCATTGAACGAAACAAACAAGCGTGGTGAATGGCCCAACATGGGCCCAACCTATCATGATGTTTAACGAAACGAGTAGAATCTAAAATGTTACGTCCGAGTGCCATTATTGAGAACATCTGCGTATCACGTGAGTCACTTATGGTCCTTTGTTTGGACGTTCAAACCATCCACATCCATCCTCGGAAGGGAGTGGACATCAAAACGAACATCCATACAGTACAGTTCAATGAATTATTAGGAGTAGGGAGTGGTTCCTGTTGAACTTGAAAAACAAGTACTTGTTAATGCTACATATAGTTGAACCTCTTGTTTCAGGAACTAAGGGGATCAAACAGATCAAAACGGCAACGATTAGTAAGATTAGTAAGGTAATAGTAAGATTTACGAACTTCAATTGCTTCTTGAATAAGAAACAACTAGCTATTAATGCCGTATTGACACCAACATTCGTTGCAATCGTTCTAATGGAAAATGTTGGCATTGATAAGGTTATGAGCCTCATTCTTGTAGACCAAGATATTCTAGTTATGATGATCCACAAAGGCCAACATCGTTCTTCATCGAGCATTCCTCACAAACAAAACGGTATCACCTCTGTTTTTAAAAGTCATTCGCAGGAAATATGTATCTGTTCATTCACATAGGACAGAGGCAAAAAATACACAGAGGTGCATTTAAACGACGAGAGATTCAGAAACAGTCAGTTCAAATATGAACGAATATTTCGAGAAAGTAGTTTCTGTGTACTCAAATATCGTTTTTCTAGGCCATTCGAATTTTCGTGACTGAATGCAAGCATTCGGGATGTTTGACTGCGTGACGTTAGTTTCCACGTTGACCCGCAGTCGAAAGGTGTCTTGCGACTGGCAATGCCATGTTCCGACCTATGGAATGACTGTGAGTTTATTATTATTTGGTTTTATTTGCCGTGTGTTTTTTAATGGAAGCTGTAGTCTATCGGAAAGATTGCAGTTAAATCAATAGAGCCTACAGGCGACAGGAATTTGGACTGCTGAAACTCACCTAGCTTGAAACTGCACATCTAATTATTTGCAGTTGCCCAGTCGAGTAGTTGTTATCTCCTGTCGACACATTTCCTCTGTTGTGTGCAAAAATACAACACCGTTTTGACGGAGTTTATATAGAAATGCTCCACATAGTGCCAAAAACGAATGGTTCCGCTTTCGGTCTGCCGGCTGTGTGTGCAAATAAGTAATTGTTTAGCTTCTGTTCCAAATGCGTGTATTTAACGCAAGAAATTCGCAGTTCAAACTAATGACTTGCAAATGTGGTTTGGCAAACATTCTTTTACGCGGAGCAGTAAAATGAACTCCGATAATCTGAAAACGGTGTGTAAAACAGATTAGACTCAAAGAGGATCATCTGGAGCGGTTCGTCTCGATGATAAGCGTGAGACATATCAGGTCGACGTCGCCAAAATAGAGGCGAAAAACAGAGGTCACATATTCGCAAAGATGGAAAACCCCGAAACTGAATCGCATATTCCCGGGCAAACCACTTCTAATAAACCCGTCTCCGACTTGCAGAATTCAACGTTCTGTTGCTCGTTCACTCTATCGATTTAGCGACGATCGTGATGAGAGATCTCAGTTCCCATCAAAGAATATTTGAACACTTACCGGGATATCTGATGGCCGGAATGAAATAAAACTCATCTAGTTGACGGCCCAATCTCAAGACAAAAAAATCCACATTACCACGCATCCCGAATACATCTCATACCGCTGATTGAGTGTGTGCTGCACGTCGTCGGAGGACTGTTGTACTCTTTCATTTCCGGTCTGAATGTGGCAGTATAGGGGATCAGAGCCTACTACTCTGTTCCTACTGAACTGTGCTGCCAACTGAAGTCTTTTGACAATGATTTGCCTCATCTGAAGCAAACGATAAATAGCAAGTAAAATTATGCCTCGGATTTCAAACAAACGGGAAAAAATCATTCAGGACGTTTTTGAAACAACCGACATACCGTGATGATAATTGAGTTTCAGTGTGCAATTAACCCAGCCAAGATAAACCCATCCTTTCTAACTTGGAATTTCAGCCTGGGAAGTGTGTAACCACCGGTCCGGTATGAATGTCTAGCGACTTGGAGAAGTAAAACGCGTAACCGCACTGCTATCACGCTGAAGCAACTCTACGTCAAAAGAAGCGCTCCTGATTTGCCGACCTGGGAGGTTTACCTTGAGAAGATTGAACATTATCATTCCCGAACTTACCCATTCACACCAATGCATATCTCGAACAAAGACCAATGTGAGATATTGATCACTCATCAGCTGATAAGTTCACCGAGGATCTGAACTCCTCGCATACAGATCGTACGTGTGGCAGCAGGTGTTGCGAACGGCGAAAGGTTAGTTGTAGGGCGAATCTTCATAGATGTCCAAAATCTGAATAGCGTCACAAAACACCTGCATTATCAATCTCCGAAGCAATAATACTTAACATTGGAATGACTGTTTCACAGCACAGAATGCCTTACAATGAGGAGGGGATCTTACGATCGGTGGACTCATGCAACTTCTGCGAAAACATTTTCTAATTTTCACCTTACTCGGTTTGTTGTACAATGCTCATCTACCTGAAGCGCACAGTGAGAAGATTAGCGATAACTTGGGATCTTTTATTTGGCCCGGGGAACTGCTGCTTACGTTTACAACATACCCTCAAGTTGCTATGGTGACCCCAGGCCAAACTTGCTAATGGACGCCAGTAAAGTTTTCGGCTCTAGGGACTACCAACTCCTACGAGAAAAGCCCCAAGATATATATGGTTCACGTGGTTTAGGAAAACATTTCTTGCTAATGTCATCGCCACCACGATGAAGGACGGTGACACTTCCGTAAATAAGCAGGACAACGGATGCTTGTCTGGAATAAATCGTCAAACTCTTCATTTAAACCATCCATTGATCAACCGTGACTCTCAGCTCAGAACACACAGTTGTAGAAAGTTTGGAGTAGGTGCTGGTTATGAGCGCCGTTTTAAAGTGATTCACAGAGGTGCCACAAAAGAAAAGTATTCATATGTAACATTATTCGCACATTAGAGTTCACACAGCGCTTTTCATTGCTTCCTAATGAAGTCCATCCAACACTCTGATGTTTTACCGAGGAAAGCCCAGTGTGTATATGTGTACATATGGAAGGTCGAAAGTAAGCCATGATAACCGGGCAGTATGAGGAGTTTCACACCTCCTACATGCCGCGTGCAGACTCGAAACAGGAAACGGGGTCAATAGAAACTTCTTCACTTAGACACCAGGTCACTACAGTCATCAGAGAGAGAAGTTTGGTCGTGGGAATGAAACAAACAACACACACACAGGTCCCAAAAATTGCAACCAATACAGCCGATTGATGAGATATCGGTGACGGTTCTTCAATAGCAGATCAATCGATTACGGGACCCATCTTAGCGAGTAACTAGATATGATTTACCTAGGAGGGTTTTGTATGTTCTACTCACGACTGAAGTAATTAGGTCTAGTTTATTCAAAATATTGGGTATGGTAAGGATCAGAATAAAATAAAAGCAGTAGGTTACCTAGTTATGTTTAACGAATAGAGTTATCGAGCATGTCCATGTGGTTCTTGTTTCAAAGAGTCCAACAAACTGCTGCAAAATGTGCTTCGCCAATACGACAGGTGATCATTCTTAGTTCAGCACATAAATAGAGGTTCAACAACGGGCCCAATACAAAGACGCTAAGCCATTGCGGGAGAGAGTAACCATTTTCTAGAATGTTCTCTTAGCTTTGGAATAAGAAAGGATATCCACACATGAAAGTAAACAACTGGAACATTAGTGATCCTTTTCTGTTTTTGATTATACTTATGGACTTATTACAGGTTTTGAAATATTTGGAATTGATTTACCAAAAACACGTGTTGGCGTCAAGCGCATCTTACTGCCTAATGTGTAAGCTTCTATTGATGAATAGGAGTCACTTTCTTGATTCTCAAGTACTATGAAGAAGCGGGGATCCGCGCTTGGCAAAGTGATCGCTGTTTGTGTAAACTTATCAATTCAACGTTTTAAAAGACCACTTTCATTTTTGCACCTCCAGAAAAAATCCAGTGGCATGAGCACCCAATCGAATCTGGCGAAAAAAATTACCCAACCTTATCTCCGGTACGAATTATTAATGATTTCTTTAATCGTTCGACATGATTTTAGCACGTATTTGTGTATAAGCTTCCACTTGGGATTTAACAAAATATTTTTTTCATTTTTATTAGCTTTGCTGAGTGACAAACTAACCAACCATTTTTAATCAAAATTTGTTTCCCACTTCGGATATCACCATGCCTGATAGGGAGCCGGTGTTATTTTGGTTTGTTGACTAAGGCCTTCCCAGCATAGTTCAGACGATCGCAAACGTCCTGGAGCTTTTATCAATTTATGTAGGACAGGAAATGAGTCTGGATTCGCAGGTTACTCAAATCTGCCGGCTGCTGCGTTCGTCACAGGAAGTCTGGGAATGCTGGTGATCCAAGACATGGTGCTATAACAGAGAATTTGGTAGACCAAATTATTTGCGGAATATGTCTTGAATCTATCCAGGCGTGAAGCTACAAGACAAATTCTTACACCGAAACCTCGTGCCCAAATTTTAATTGTCTGCTTTTTTGTTCACAGAAAAACAGAAAAGATGGTTATAATTCTTGTGGTTCCGGCTAAAAACACCAAGAGTGCATCATCACTATACATAGCAGAGTTGGGTGGCGCACTCAAAGTTTAATCGTCTGCCTTTTTGTTCACAGAAAAAACAGAAAAGATGGCTATAATTCTTGTGGTTCCGGTTAAAAACACCAAGAGTGCACCACCACTATACATAGCAGAGTTGGGTGGCTCACGAGAAACACACTGGTCTCATCTTTGTAATGTACTACTCATAAGGTTGCTGAAAATCCATCGACAGCCCACGACCGGTTTCGCC
>NW_008751677.1:2359658-2376573 GCF_000715545.1 Opisthorchis viverrini
GGCTCATCAGGTAGGCGCAGTCCCCGGGGTTTCCGTCAACCTTATGTTCCACTTGAAACCAAATCGCACGAAATTAGCTAATATATACTCATTTGCAAACTAATTTGGTTTTTTTCAAGAGACTCACTTGGAACCAAGCTGAATCTCTCGTTTATGATGCTCTCAGAAAAGCCAAATTAGTTTGCAAATGGGTGTATATTCGCTACACTGGTCTCAGTTGTAACATTCTTCGTCTGCCAGTTGCCCACCATCTGATTAACGTAAGTAGTGTTAATCCAAAAACGCTGTTTTCTTTGCTTTGTTCAGTCAATGTATTTTTGCATATAGACCGGTAGTGTGGCTGAACCAAAGACCATCGTACATATTGCTCTTGGTGTTTCTCTGTGTATTAGACAAACCTGGGTGTCCATCTGTACTAGAAACCCATGTAAAAATTTCTTACCTCTTTCCACGACTAACGTGTATGCGGCGCCGTTATCATCCTAGCATGAACAGTCGACCTACAATCGCGCTTTGTTGCTATGCTACCAAAATCTCTGAGACGTGTTGAGTAGGAAGGGATCAAATAAGTTTTGCCGGCGATACGTGAGGGAACAAAAGTAAAATATGGCATCATTGCTGTTTACTAGAGCTTTTTTTCAGGCTAGCTGAGGTTGAGATCCAGATCCAACCACTATTACCCCAACTACTCACCGCCACCAGCAGTTTATCCTCAGGGCGCATGCTTGAAATGAGAGCGGTACATTTTCATGTAAGTTGGATACATATAACTCCAATAGCATAAGTAATCGATATGATTTGGGCGTTATGTCTAAAACGGTAAGTGCATAGTTTGGCACGCACACGGGCCAAATTGATCCGGTGAAACGACAACGCCCTGCGTACTCCAGTGGCCTATTTGAGGAAGGCAGTTTTGAATGATGTAGCGCGTAGTGTTCATTCGTTTTTTTCCGTAATTTCAAATAGGACCCAAGTTACTGAAGTTTTCATTAAGGAATACGTTTCACTAATGTTGACAACGGCTTCGTACTTCATAGGTTGAAATGGCAAGAAAATTGCAATCTTGATATAGTTATATACGTATCTAAAAGCATATGTGCATGTATTTTTTCTAACAAAGTCATTAAAATAAGCAGGAAACTTGTTGACAGTTGGTTGATGGTATGGTCAACAGATTTTTTTTTCCGTAGATGCTTTCTACAGTCGCACACTAAACTGCGTTTATGGTCTGTGTAAACAAGTCGGACAGAGTTAGAATTTCGCGTCTCCGACTAACCATGTAGATAGCTCAAAGTAACCGTAATAAAGAACCCTAATTTACCAATAGACTGTGATCCCATGTTGCTGACAAGTGACACTGTTTTGCAATTTCGGGGTTTTGGGGGACAGGTATTTTGTTCAAGCATGTACCACGTTACCTGACTGGGAAGTCCTGACTGGCGGGTCAATCGATCGTCACAACCAGGACAGTTACTGGGTCGTCGTTCGATGAGTCGGGCACACCAATCATATCGCTCAAGTGTGAACACGTTCGCCTGTTCAGACGTGAAAATTCAGATGCGTCCAACTTGCGTTGGTGGAGTAGGGGTTACACCATCGCCGCGCATGTCAGATGTCCGGGTTTCAAATTCCGGCACGGCCATTGGATATGCACTGCTGATGAGTCCTAATGAGAGCGAAGCTCGAGTCCAATGCTTCCCTTTGGTGTGAACTCACCGGAATAATTACGCCAGAGCAGGTGGACTGCTGTTCAAACGAGAGTGGTGTGACTACGAACAGATTACGTATGGGGGCGATTATAATCAAGATTTACCTTCAATCATACCGAAAATTCGTTGAGTTCAAAGCGCAGGATGACGAAGCATGACTGCCTCCGTGCGCCAGCCTCAGCCCTCGTTAGGCATACAAGCTGCCTAACGAGAACAATATGTAAAAACTAAAATACTGGCAGAATGCAAGTAGTCTTAGGGTCTAGTGCTCACAAAAATTTCACAGCAGGTAACTTCTAGGACGACCATTGCCTTCATTCACCCAATCGACTCGCCTGTTGTCTTTTAGTTTGGAATGTGTCATCTGATTTTATTAAATTTGTACAAAACTTAAAATCATGAATAGGCATGGAAACAGTGCTTCGGAGGTACATCACGTGAGTTTCACAAGTGCGTGTTGGTTAGGAAGCGAGTTATCGCTTTTTCCTACACTTCTGCTCTAATTTCTAAAAAACAGTGGGTCTCCAGTCCAGGTTGTCACGGTGAGGTTTACGTATCACTCTCTTGAATCACCCAGGTCAAGGTTATTCATTATAAAGTTATTTTATGAGGAGGGCCCCAGCTTTGACGAGATTATGTTAGATGCAGCTTGTATGTATGACAGCAGACCAACACATGAACCCAAGCGGGGGACGCGTTTTTCAGTGTTTGTTCTGGATTTTCTGTGGCAAGTTATTCAGCCTACACCAGATGGCTCGAAAAATGGTCTATAATTTATTTCCTTCTTTGCCGGATGTGATCAGAACCGTGTATCTCACAAGGTTGGAAGGGGTGCTTGATTGGTTGCTTTCAGTCACCTTGAGTTAGAGCTAATAGCCAGGTGCTAAAATCAAATGCGACACATTAATTGGTGTGATTTTTATCAGTAAATTTGTAGTCAGTGAACATTCTAATGAACTCTCATTTCTCTTCATACGACATATTACGTCACGGCACATTATTAGGTTATGATGCGTTTAGCGTTTGACATATACAATGTACATTCAGCCCAACGTTTACTTAACTGTGATGGCTATCTTCATCTCCCGTTGCAGCTTAGTCCATAAGCAGTCCAAAACGTAATATGCAAAGAATCATTTACTTGTCTAGTGCTGAAAACTGGTCTTTTTGTTGGATGGCGTTTCTATGGAGCAACTACAAACATTTTTCCGCAAGAAAAACAAAGACTCGCAAAGTTAATATAAACCAGTGCTTTGGAACAACACTTCATGACAAAGAGACGAACCTGAGATTGAACTAGAGACTGTAGCCTGTAGTTATTTCAGAATTTGCATTCGTATGAACAATTTATGGACAGAAATACTGTTGCTTTTCTTTGCTTGTTTCGTTGAAGGGGATGGAGAAGAAAACATTTGGCATTTGGGTGAGTTCTTGTCCCAATGACCGTCGTGTATTCTTGTGGACAATTACTTATAGCGAACGGAGAGTGTTCGTCACCTAGGGATGGTCGAGCTGTATAAACCAAAGTTTTATTTGATAAGACAACTGTATCTTCTCCGTTGCATAATGTCATTCTCTTTCCTTGGTTTGGTTTTTTATCGTTGATGAAAAATATCGTCAGTTCTGTATTGGTTTTGGTCTGTTAAAGGGCCCATCAGGTGAGCATAGGCCTAGGTCCTCCTGGTTCCCAAGCCGACGCGAGCCTGGTGATTGACGTTACATTTCTCTTTGGTTATTAGCCAGGTGACTTTTCAGCAACCATATGTCCTAAACGTGAGCACCAAGCTTGCCACCATTTCAGCCATAAGAGATCAACATTGTTGGCAAGCTCTTAACAAAGCTTCCTGTCACAGCACTTTAATTCCGGGAAAAACTAATGAGATCTTATTGAACTGAATAGCTGGCACGTTTGTGGCGCACCAACCGTCATTTCCTCCTTTTTTGGCGATTGAAATCTTCTGAGTTTTGTAATGAAAAAATCTGGTCACCGGAGCTTAGGCCAACGTTTTCGAATATATATGTCAAGGGTTGTTTTGATGACAAAACATTGGACGATTTCAATGACTTCGCCTCAATAGGAACTAGAAAATACTTTGTTTTTTCTCAGTTTTGAATAGAGTTGCAGTTCCACCAAAGACGTTTTTATACTTTCTGTTTCGGGTTGGAAGAAACAAAGAAAAATGTATGATATCTGGTATATAGTGCCAAAAACTTTATTTAAACCTGTAAGGAACACTGTAGACAATTCTGTTGTAATCCGTTTTCCTTGTTATATGTTGTCACTGTACTACAAAGTAACGGAAACGGTGATGCTCATTCTTGATCTTGAAACTGAAGGTTAGATAACCAACTACCCCACGATATCGCAACATTCATGAAAAATGTACGTCAACCTCTGTTAGCGGGAGATATGTGGTACAAAGTACAGTTTACCAAGCATTTATCCTCAGCTGTTTATAAAGCGTAATGAGCGATCCTTAGTCCTCCAACTGTAATGACTTTGGCGAGCTAATGAAGGCTTAATTAACTTAATGCAGGTGGTACCGCAAACGTCCATTCCCAAACGTTATATGCAGACCGCCAACCAAACCATACTTTATTTCATATTTTCCACTCTGAAATCTACAGTAGGCTATCAGAGCAACCATCAGTCGTAATAATCACCTGAGGGGTTCAAACACAACTCAGTCGTGGCTCACCTGATGATATTCACGGAAATCAAACGTCTCATTATGGTAAACGAACAAGAGCCATACCCGAATCACTGGCCTATAACTCACTCTAAGGAGATCTACCGCTTTACACATTCAAGGTCTTTTGATGATCTTGCTCACAGTCTGTTCGTAACAGAAGCATGGATCCAGTTGTTTGTCTTTAGTGTTTTTCTTTGAATACTTCATGTTACAAACCATCAAAACTGGTATTTGTCCGCCAGACTGACTCTTTTTTCTGCCACTTTATAAACCAGAGGGGACAAAAGCTCAAGCTGTTGCTCAAGCTTTTTCGACATTCGCAGTCTCTTATGTCCGAAAGGGCAGGATAATTCGGAAGACCCACACATCCCAAGATGACAGAACTACGTCATGGTTATTAGTACAAATATTCTGGTTCCCTCTAATTCAGTGACCTTTTCTACGATTTGATGTGCCGAAATACACCTATTCTTCGTCAGCTTCGTGTTCAGCAATTGGGACACAACAATAAAAAGAATACACTGTCATTGTTTGTAACGTAAAAGCCTGATTTTTTAACTGACAAAATTTGACTTGGTTGTTTGTTCAAACTCACATCGCAATCATGAAACCGGATACATCACTAGGTAGAAATTAATAATTCGAAAAGTCTAAGGTAACACAACTCTAAAAGCATCCACGGTGGAACGTATATCCCATCGGTGATAACGTTTTTCTGTCCAGAAATAATTTTTCATGAAGACGGTACAGATTCAAAGGTGGTTCACCGTAGCAAAGATGAATTAGCCAATGGTTGAACAAATAGCAAGATCCGAACCACATTTTTGTGTATCATTATGGTGATTAAAAAGTTCTTGGAGTTCTATGGGAAATAAACTGAACAGAATGTTTGAGGGGTGAGTGGAATTTCGATGACAGCATCCCTAATCACATGCGAGTTGGATATCAGTCCCCTGATTTCGTACTTTGGTAATTATTCCACTGTAGCTGCAACAACCAGCATAGATAAACAGCCTTTTCGTCCGGATCTCAAATAGAGAAAAATAAGGTGTTTACAAAAGCGGAATCTGAACTTCTTGGAAGTCTACCACATAAAAATCACCTCGGTTTCTCATATTTTAGGAATCATCTACGACGGGACCTTTGCGCTCTCGGAAAACGATATTTGGCGTCTTCTAAACGATCTTAACTCGCGAATAACTCATTTGTTATGCGCTGTACTAGAGGCCAGATTGTGTATAAGACTGCCGAAATACAACTTCACAGTCGGAAAGTATTCACTTCACGAAGGTAAGCTAATGTTGTTGTAAATTTAGTGAAACATTGAAGTTTATCGTATACGCTTGTATCAGGTCTAGTAGATATCTTGTACTGGAGAGTCTACAAAATGTATATCATTTGAGCCTGAGGCAGTCTTGACTGGAAATTTGCTGGAAATTTCGTACATCTTATGGATCTTCAGGCCGATGACTGAATGATCCCATTGGCTCCCTCAATCAAGCAACCAGTTTCCAACCAAGCATTCTAGACTGCTGTTGTCTTAGAAGTAAATATAGTTGAACGCATACACTGCATAGTGTATGAAACAAGCATTCCCATCAGAACTGGTCGAATTTTCCCTAGTGCGCAACGGTTACACATAAATCATAGCACATACCAGTGATAAAACAAGTTTATTTGCACCCTGTCTTCCGAGAAATGAACCTCTTGGAAAATTTCGATAAACTTATCATGCGCTAAAACAGGTTCACTGACTAAAATTGTAAAAGTGTAGGCATAGATAGGAGGTGGACATTAAGTAGATATATTGGAAATGGCGGACCCCTTTTCACCTGGATGCCCCAAGAAAAATTCATGGGGCCATTTAGTCCAAAATTTGTGTAGTCTGCCACCCTAAGGAGCCACAATGTTTTCCCGGTATTCACTTATGAATCCTTGACGTGGATTTGATACCGAACAACTTCGCCCAATAAAGGACTATCAGACAGGTTGCCTGCTACTAGACACTGCATAGACAGCAGTATGTCTATATACGCAAGTGATAGTTCTGGAATTCAAAACTTGCATACAGATTTCTGGCATAAAAATGATGGCTATGTGGTCATGTTATTTTTAACTTTGGTGGGGTGTAAATCACTCCAGCAAACAATCTCGGAAGTTGGTGCTGGTGGTTGTGGATTCTTCACTTTCTGGGAGAAAAGAGCACTAAAAAATAAGTGACGATAGTGGTTTGACTCAGGGAAGTAATGCGTTTCCCGGTCGCATGGTATTTTCCCCACACATTACAACGGGTTTCATCTACCAGGCTGCTGGTGGAATTTAAATCCCAGCATCTCCGTGGTCTTTATCAAATTGAGTCGGACTTTCACACAAACGAACCACTCATTAGAGAAGGAGGATCAGTCATCAAAATCCGTTCAGTTGTTGGTCCACTTGTGTTAATGAAATAAATGTCCATTGCTGCTTTCAACGTAATGAAGAAGAAAGTTGTGAAACTACAAACGAGGTTCTCACCAGACGATAGTATCAGAAAATGACAAGGTCTCAAACATCCTAGGGAATCTGAAAACTGTGTCACGCAAAACTCAATCACTCGGGCTAAGGTGGTCCGGGTTGAGTGTGAGATAGCTCAAACTAAAATGTCCGAGAATATGGCAGAAAGCTGAAGTGTTCGCTGTTGGTACCAATCGGGCAGAACATTCGGTGGTGAGCTCACCCGAATCTGGAAACTTGCAGTAACAGCCAACTAAAGTCGTCTTGACAGTCAGCGATTTCATCTTACGTGCTACTAATGTCGCTCCTTTCACACTGTGTTTTCTATCCAAATTTGATGTCACTGAGTCGTGATACGTATCAATGCAAGGTTACGCTTTACATATTCAACCAAAGTGGAAAAACAAACGTCTCCCTGTGAGTGAGTTCATCCAAAACAATTGAATTCCGTCGACGGCTTCTCGTTTTGCACAAATGAGCATGAATCTTCAACCCTGTGAAGAGAGATAATTCAAACTTTCGTCCGATGGCAGATCTGGTTAATGTAGCTCACGCTTTATGTGCGTTGGATCACATGTATTCGATAAGAAATCACGTTTTATCTTGCGCATTACTTTGTGTGACCAGCCGAACACAAAATACGCTGCATCGTCTCCTCTATGGTGGTGATGTAGCCGTCTTAATGCTAGGAAGTGGCCAGCAACAATTCAACTCTTATGGATACACTTCAAGAAACACAGTGTCATCCATCGTTCGATTATACCAGGTAATGTTGGTGCCAGCTTCAAACGAAAGTGAGGATATCTGACCAATATTTTGACCTTGGTAATTAGACGACGATTCGTTCAACAGTTTCTGCTGTTTGGAAACACCTATTCTGGTTGTGCTGCTAATAACCGATTTTTTTTTTGGGAAAACATTGCTCTAGTCTCATGAACAAAGCAATTCGTAAACAACAAGGTGTCAAAGGCTGTCAAGGCAAGCGCAAGAATGATTGCGGTACTTATTTGAGACAAAAAGCACCGGAAGCCTTCTCTGTGATAAGCTAATTTTTGTTGTATCGAGTAGAGCGTGCACGCTGGCAGGGCCGTTTCTCGTCGGAAGCTGGTGGCGACAATCATTACAGGCCATCCGCGTGATCACGCGGGTGTTAAAAAGTTGACGAATGTGGATAAACAAGCCAGCAATTGCCGAACTCCTCAAAAGTGAACTCTACGAGTTTCCTGCATTTACTGTTGGTAAAATATTTACGAACACAAGCTGTATCGCGTTTCGACTTTCCAGACTAACCAGACTTTACAGTCAAAAGGGTGGTCGATCTCCTCTGGAGTTGCTCAACTGTTAGTTTATCTAGACTGGGGTCTGAACTGCACAGCCGCTATCACGAAAAGATTGTTCAGGGCATCTGTTTCCACTATGTTGTCCCACTCCAACTCAACACTTCGCAGCCCTCTTACATCACACGAGAACAACATAAAACAGTTTGTGATCTGGCTACAAAATTCTGCCCGATAACCTCAGATTGATAAAGTGACCACAATCCTGTACAATCGAATTCATAGTCGGAATCTGTTATGCGGTTTCCTAATTTCCAACTTTTAAAATTTAATTCAGAGCGCTGAAGTTCACATAAATGTTGCTTTCATACAGTTGCTTCAGCTACCAGTTGAAAGATTATGCCAGCGAAATCAGTGATTTACTTGTTTTCCTTATAAGTAGTTTATTCGCGTGCATGTGTATTTCATGGTGTCATCATTGAATTGTGTATCGACTAATAATCCTAGGTAGATTCTTTTGCATACTCCCAAAGAAATGAGTAAATTTACTTGTACGCTGTCTTCCAATTTGTCATAGTATGTCGTCAGATCGAACTTGGTGTTCGGTCTATCATCAGTTTAACAAACTGTGCCACTGCAAAGCAAATTGAAGCGACCAGCTCCCAGTATCACATTCCGCACTTTGCCATTCCTGACACTTCGTGTACACGCGAGCAGCTTGAGAGCAATGCGAAAGAATTTGCCTGGACGAATAGTGAACTACCGTGGATAGTACGTGCACCGGAAGTACTGGCTACTGCACTAGAGACTATTATGCGTGTAGATCGCATATCAGAATTACTGATTTTATCCGACGGCTCAAGTGGTGAGTTGACATACTGTGAGTTTTGCTGTCACCTTGGTGGGTTGAGCCCGAAGAAACGTTTATCTGTATTCCGACTACAAAGAATTGGTGATACCGGCTTAGTTTTCGTCATAACCCCATCAAGTAATCAATTAACTAAGTATATTTTAAAGACACACTCACTTGCAAATCAATTTGGTTTTCACGAGAGACTCAACTGAATCTCAGCTGAATGTGCTGCACACAGGCCGCCTCATGTTTCAGTTGGCACGATATTCGAGCTATCGTATTATATTTCCATAAAGGAAACTACTCACAAGGTTGCTGCCGAAGAGTTTTCAGCAACCTTGTGAGTAGTTTCCTTTATGTAAATAGATTTTACTTTTCGAAGTGGTGAGTAAGCATCAAACAAGCAGAGGTTTTTTAGAAATATCGTCCACAGAACTGACTCTGAAATAACAAATAAAGGTAAAGAGACGTCGCAGACTTATGATTGCCTTGCAAGCTGTCGTCTCCCAAACCAAGACTCTAAATAATCTTTGCAGAGTCAACCGCCTCCATTATACAAATAGGAAACTCTGTTTAGATGTCACGATTGAAGTCAATATGAGCTTTTCCGCGGACTGTGCTAAAACATGCAGCAAACCGTATGAGGACCTAGTATAAGGCTTACATGACCAAATTAAGGTCATGTTCAATGTTAAGAAAGTCTCCGGGGTTCTGTTGATCCTTTGTGTAGCGTTTATCAATCTGTGAGCACACAAATAGACATGGTGTTGTGAATGTGTGGAACTCTAATGACTAAGCAACTTGATAAAAAACTCCTTTGGTCATGTAATGATGATCAGCGGGTCATAAGCATGCAGTCCAGCCACCAGTTATGCCGACCTTTGACTTAGGTTGTCGAAATTGACCGCTGAAGGTTATGGGCTCACCTTTCGTATAGAATAATTATCTAGCCACTAGCATTCTACACGCTGTGTCAACAGAGGTTGGTGTGACAGCCGGACTGCATTTTAAGGTGCACTTGCATTTCCTATTGTGCCATTAAGTGCCATGAAGTTTTTTACGATCACTTAGGTTCAGCGATTTCAGAAAGAATACGAACAAGTTCATCACTACTGATCACGTGGGGTCATTTAAGCGAAAAACCTTCGAATGTTTAGAAAAACCGGACAGTTTAGCAATACTTAGTATAGATCTTAACCCGGTCTTCATTCTTAACAACAAGGCATACAACCTTCTTGGAAGTAAAATATAGTGAAATGTCAGATAGACAGCAATGTGGGACAGAGCGGCAAAGATTGCATTAAAATTCTATCCACGCGTGAATAGTGATTTGTGTCTCATTTATAATTGAAAAGCGAAGTGTGACCTCTCTTACAGAAGTTAAATGACTTCTGATTCAACCACGGACATGTTGCAGTAATATGCGCTAACTCCGGTTAAAATTGCACTTCGGATTAATGACGGGTGTGCTAGAAACTAGAACTTATGTCAAACTGTCACCTCCTTGTCTTCCGCCTTCGAAGTATCTGCAGAACTGTTGACGTATGATTAAAAATGAGTAAGCGAAATCAAATGTCAATCTTTGCCATCAATTCTGCAAACGACGTCACGCTGGTTGCCAAACACAGATCACACTTTGAGACGTTCCCCCGAATTGAAGCGGTGTAAGCTGAGCACATCTAGCCACTCTTTCACTATGAATTTGTGGTACAGTGACTGCGTTATTTCATTTTTTTTAACTATGTGAAAGTTGAACTTTCTAATAAAATGCATTCTTGTACAGATAAGTAAGAGATCAAGATGGGTTTATCTTGAGTGGCCCTTGATATACGGTTCCCCATCGTTCACAGTGCTGAAGACTCGTAACCTAGACCAATACTAAAATGAAGGTACCCCGGTGATCAATACGGTGTTTAGTAGTTGAGGACCTTGAATACGTGAATACGTTGTTTTCAGATTTTGTAACGTTCAGTGTTTTCTGTATTCATGACCTGCAACACGCTAAGATGTCCAGTTTACCTCACTGAGTGGAGGTGAAAATGATTCGGTCGGAGCGCGTCACAAGTGACTGCTAAAACTGGCTGGATGAAACTTTATAGGTGGCTTGTGCAGTTTTCTTTTACCTCGCAGTTTGGCTCCAGCTTATTGAATATATATATGTCCTTTTCCGATTATTAGAAATACACAGTACATCTTTGCAAACATATATTGTAGACGCGCGCCGCTGTCCATTTTCCGATCAATATCCGATTAGCATTCAACTCTTCCGAGATGCTAAATGATCACTGTACATTAAAGCATTTGATCGTAATCGCTGTAGCGATAACCGACCCTTTGAAATCGCATCGTTCACGTAAGAAAAACCGCCTATGTGTACTAATAACTGTGCCTCCCTACCCGTCACCTCAAACACCAGATGTTCCAACAGAAATCCTAAGGAGAGAAACTGACCGCCTACTGTCAAACAAACTTGCAGCAACGATCTCAGTTCAGGTTTTTCATACGAAAGTCAACTGCACTGACCCTATTTCCTGTCCTGGACATAGTTTTATGTCCATTCTTAACCAGTTCAAGGGAAGAAATACGACTACAGGCGTCAACTCTTTTCCCACGTACATCTTCCTTTTTTCAACAAAGTGCGGTGCTGAAGAAATAATTAACTCGGTGAGTAAAACAGTAAAACTGCTCGTACTTTCATTCTCTATGTGTTATTATTCACCAGTAGATTTGCTACATTCTATCGAGTGCTTCCTTGCTATCCTCTTTTGCCGCCAATGGAGAGAAATCTTTCTTAGTCAGAAAACGACAGTGGTACAAGAACGTGTACCATTACGCGCATGACACGAAAAACTGAAGTGCAACACACGGTCGAAAATACTGTGGACAAAAATAAGAACACCTTGGAGTGGGCGTGAATGATACAGACACTGACGACGGTATGGAAGATAGAGTTAGCACTTTAACTGACCGGGTTCGAAATTAAACTATTCGCCGGCACAAATGACCAACTGTGTTCAATTAATTTCCAGACATCGCGCTCGGTCAACTACGGTCAATGCAGTCATCCCGTGAATCAACGAAAAATGAAACCCCACATGTTGTGAGTTTGTTCTGGAACAGATACGAAGGGGTATTCGAATCATAAGTATGAAGCTTAAGGTGACAGAATTACTACAAGATATGGGGAAGAATATAAATCCCGGCGCAGGTGCCGTGAATAGGACACAGGAGGATAAGGAATCACGCATTCATTTATGCTATCAAATCTGTCCCAAAACGCGATTATGATTTAGATGCTTGATAAATGCAGCATAATCATGCTGCATGGGGCATGGATATCTGTTCGTTAAAAGACTGTCAACAAAAGCTTTCCATACTTTCTTGACTAACGCCTAATTGCTAAGCATTCGGCGACTGCCGTAGCTAGGAATCATTCTTTTCAACCTGTATGCGCACTTCCTCAGCTACAATCAAACTTGAGAAGTAGCATGAACGAATGAATCAGATGCCAAGAAGTTGAATGAGGTCTGATAATTCTGTCAGGATGTCACTGTTCTTCATGTGAGTTTAAAAACTATTGAAAGCATGCAACGATTCCTCTACTGATGTTCATCATTTTGTGAACAGACAGAAATTCTAAGGTAAATAATTTTTATTATATTTCGATATCCATCATCCATATTTTGATGAGAAAGCTCTGTGACTGACTTTCACTGTGTAAAGTCATTCTCAACAAACCCAAGTAGCAGAGGGAAGATTTTATCAGCTGTAACTTAGGAATATTGTCTACGTTCTTTCGATGGAGCGAAAACGGTAATTTTCCGCAGAAAACTTTCCCATAGCATTTTCCAAGAGTTGCTAGATGATGCCGTAGGAGCGCTTTGGCTTTGTGAGTTGGTTGAGTTGGCCCCGCAAAACTATTCCCTGACAGCCATGATTCCAGGTTCACCCGCACGGTGATCGAAATAGACCTCTAGGAATTTTCTCGAAAATTTCTTTTCCAATCTTTCTGCTCGTGAGGAAGAACAACGGATTTTTTGACAGCTGGTCCATCAAGTAAAACCGCTGGATTATCTACTTTGTAAACATGTGATTCCTTGTCTTTCTCCTAAAACGGTCGGATAAATAAGGCTGCTAATGTAGTCATTTCCCCAAATTCAGACAGTGAAAGTGGGCTACAAAACACCGATTTTATGCCCCCAATTTTTCCGTTGCAGATAAATCACTATGACCTAATGACTGAAGACTTGTTCTGGGTACTGGCTGAGCAAACCGATGTGGGACTCCTGTTACCAAGTTTACAATCTCCTGTTGAGCTCCCGTTGGACAAGTCCTGGAAACCAAACGTGGCCATTCTAAGACGGCTTCCGCTGATTCAGATTTTTCCCACTACCATTGACCTAATATCCAACAATACCGAGTTCCCCACGAATCTGATCAGATATACAACGGATCAGCACCCGGTGAGTAATCAAACAGTAAAGGCGTTCTTACCATCAATTTTAGAAATATACAATACAGCTTATTCGGTGCACTGCTTTTATAGCAAAGTTTTGGTCATCCGTCTCGCAGATTAGTTTTTAGAGCTTCTCATGTTTTCATTCTATATCACAAAAATTATTAAATGTTCTGATATTTACCGGCTGAAATGGTCTAATTCAGCGTGAGTCATAAGATTCCCACATAATTAATTCTCGGTCCCACGATCCCGTGATGAGTGTCACTGACGGCTTGAATTATGCCTTGTTCGTCAATGGATTAACCATTACTTAGAGCCCGATAGCAGACCGAACTTATTTAACAGCATACAATAAATTATATTCTGTTGCTTTCTTCATCATCCGAATAGTAGTAGTGCGTCAGCCATCAAATCCCCAAACTAATCGGCGATATTCATAAAGTAAATCAAGAATGGCTTGTCTGGAAGTGGACAAACTTGACTCCCAATAGTTTTCAGGCACACGGTCGTACAACTTCCTCTTTGTGAGAAAGGCTGGCAGTAACGTCATCAGGGAGGTGATCAAAAGCCCCCACAGCCAATCACGCGGTGATCACTCAATGCGATTGTGATCTATTTCACTAAACTGCCCTGGTCAGCCAACGCAGTCACAATAGTTAGGGGTGGTAAACTGGTCAACTAGTTTACTCCCCAAACACTACTCACCAACTATTTTTGCTTTGATTTGTCGAGAGAAAACCCAAGACTAACTGAAGAAAATTTTGATGATATCGCCCTGTCGAATTACTTGTTGCTTGCCTATGGTAATCCAGTTAACGAACCGAGGTACCCGTAACGAAACCAAACTGCAGTTATCTGCTGAGCTGAGTGCCCTGTTAACTTTTGCACAATGAAAACCGGCCTCCTCATTTTAGCTACGGACAATGTTTAATGTCAGCGAAACGTTGAAATCTTAAAGAGTAGACTCACTGATGGTCGGATATTTTGTGCAAAAGACGTCTTATTAAAACAATTGTTCTCCCTACGTTTCAAAAGATTTATTCAGATGATTTTGAAGGATGAAGTTCTAGGTTCACCTATTCACAGTAGTCATACGACTCAGTATTTTTACCTGAGAATGAGAAAAAAAGCGAAAATGTGAGTAATTTGGAGCTTTGAATAAAGAGTTGGACAACCCTACTCTATTTTCTTGCCAAACCAGATCACCCGTTAAAGACTTTAACAGCTCGGAACCTCACTTCCTGTTTTTAGGACTCATCAGGTGAGCGTCTTCGCAGGAGACATTTCTGTACTTGAACGCGCAGTTGATGACTGTCTCAACTAGGAAAAAAGCTATCCGTTAAAGAGGATTCAACTGAATCTAAGAAAATAGCTCTCTTGTGGTCTTTAACCAAATTGACTGTTGCTTATTGTTTCACTTGGTAAGGTAGCTGAGCTATTAAAATATATTTTACCGATGGAACACACTCTTAACATGTCTCCTGAGAATATATTACTACAGTGCTTGCTATCATGTAGATAGCAGAGAAAAATTATGTTACCTAAACGGGTGCCTCACAGGGATTTGCGAACAGTTGGGTGTTTTTTGGGAATTAATCTGTTCCGTGCATTTTTTTTATAGGAGCATATGATGTCCATCGCATTTTTTCTGTTGGAGAGCACGCGGATTTACGTTGACATCAGAAGGCGAAATTATGACTTGTTCGCATCGCAGGACATTCGCTGCAGTATGGACAATCGGACCTTGTTCTCCGCAGGAGTGATGATACGCGAAAGAATGGCCGCAGTATGTGCTAACCAACACGACATTTCCTGTACCTTAGAGTTCACTGCGAAATTTATTGGTGCTTATATTCATTTGGAAATACTTTTATGCTTACGAGTAATTATGTAAACCATAGCCGAATTACTGAATGATTTGTTGCAGAGAAATATACACCACTTTAGCCAGTATCAAACAAAAGCAAGAGATGAAAACTATTGAAACTACGATAGATACAACGATTCGCTCATTTTCCCCAGAAGATCTTGAAAATCGAAAAACGAAAGGCATTTTAAATGCGACTGTAAGACTCAGCTAACAAAGCCAACTCAATCAAACGAGTCTGACAGACTTCCTTGCAGGAGTTTTCTTCTTGTGGTTGACAAGTTGATCACTAACGAGTTGAAATATGCAGAGTCTAGCATTACAGCATCTTATACAACAATGTGTTCGATTGAAGGAAACGTCGAGGTAAAACAGTGCCTGTCTGTTGTATTCGTAAAGCATCGTCACCGAATCAAACCGCTGCTTTCTTCTACTCTATGTGTACCAGTGACTTCAGTCGACTACATCGGAATGTCACGCCATCCTAAACTGTGACCAACGAGCATGTGCATGTATTGTCATAGATCAAAATGTGTACCAAAACAGGCGTGCTTAGAAGATAAAGCATGAAACGACCGAATCACTTGTGGGTAGTTGGCCGACGCAGCTGACTGGCAAAGTAGCGAAAACACCTTCGTCTACCTACTTACCGAAGGTTATTATCCTAACCTCCAAATGCTCAGGATGAGAGCAGCCAATCAACCATATGATTGTTAAACATTCAACGTTTATTTAACGTCGTAATTAGGTTGGTACATTTCCGGTATCAGTCCAAGTTCATCTTTATTTCACCACTAATATAACATCGTCACGAAGAGACTGGACCTTACCCAACCATATGTAAACATTCAACGTTTATTTAACGTCGTAATTAGGTTGGTACATTTCCGGTATCAGTCCAAGTTCATCTTTATTTCACCACACCACTAACATCGTCACGAAGAGACTGGACCTTACCGTGATGTGGCGGTTTGTGTACCTCGAGACCCATTGAGCTATACTGGGGGGTGTCCGCGCGACACTCACAGAGTCTCTCATACCAGGTTGGTCAGTGGTTAGAGGTCTGACGAACACAGTCTCCTGGCCCTCCAGGTTAGGGGTTGGAACATGTATGGCGACTTGTTCCGTAGAAAAGGTAATGCATTTGCATTTCCCCGCCAAGCACCGCTGCCTTGCGGTTAGGCTTTTGAGCCAAAGGCTTTGGTTGAGGACCCTAATCGTCCTCCTGTCTAGGTGTGGGCGCCCTGGCAGTATCCCAGCCCTCGTACAACCATGACCTACACAACTAACAATATTCTCATGCCACATCGGCCGTCGCGTGGTGCCATCAGCCGGGTCGCCTTACTTGCTGCATACAGCAGGGCGGGTAAGCGAAAACAGGCTACTGCTGACGCCTCCCTTCTTTCTCCTTCACATACTTTTTCTTCCCCCTCTCCCCACCCCATTAATAACTCTCTCCTTGTAGGCCCAGCACCTAGGACTGATGACTCCGTTCGTCATGAATCGGTTTTGCGTGCAGCGTCTGCTCGTCACACGGTGCCGACATCTTCAGGAATCTCCAGAT
>NW_008751677.1:2378886-2404759 GCF_000715545.1 Opisthorchis viverrini
TGTGCTGCAGGCACCTCAATCCGGGAAAACATCCAGCACCATCGATTGCGATGGCTCGGTCATGTGGTACGCATGCCGAAACACCGTCTACCGAGACCAGTGTTGTTCTCCGTGCCTCCTTCAGGATGGCGCAAACCGCGAGGTGGACAGCACATGACTTGGCAAAAAGGCGTGAAAGAGATCGCGAAGAGTTCGGGTGTTGTTGGTGTTGTCCGACTTCCAGGATCTGGTCCCCGTGACCCCGTCTGTGCTTGGCTGGAGACGTTGCAAGAAATGGCGGCTAATCGATGTCAGTGGCGTTCGTGCTGTCGGTTTCTTTCCAGATTGTCTGATTGAGCGGTTAGAGGTGTAGGCACCTCAGTATGCTTGACATAGACCAGCATTAGGTCCCCTCCCTCCCCCACTCTTTTTCTCTTCTCTTCACTGTAGGGCTTTTAATACAATTATATATATATATATATAAACGAACTTTATGTTTGTACGGCAGTGAAGCATCAGTGGCAACACTGATGTTGCTGTCTTTGATGATGATGATGACCAATATAACACTACATTTGGTCATTACGCGTGTAGTATTCAAGACAGACGTCTGAGCTGATACGTAGCTTATTCCGACCACGCCACAACTGCGCACCAGTTTCTGGCTGAGGACGACCAAAATGCTCAAATCAATACGAGGAAACAGGTAATTGTGAACCGTTTACATGATTGATGGATAGGATCTAGTCCGTAGTGCAATAGAATCGATCGATGCCTCAGGTTATTTAAAATTTCTTCGCACCTTAATCCAAATGCACACACTAAAATAAAGTCATCTGCGCTTGTTACGTTTTAACTAAACTATGGGAGATTTTTCAGGAAATCACCTCGCGTTTCCTCTAGGAGAAGACCACCGCGAGAGAAGTGGCTGCTTCCTTGTATCAGAACCACAAATATTACGTCACGTGCTCGTTGAGCATCGCTTGCGTATACACTGCACTTGCTTTCCTGAATGAGGATGCCGTATGCTCAGAGAAAATCGTTTGCATACCTCAGTGGAGTCACCATAAGCACCGTTCTGGTCTAGACCACTCCGTTGGCATTCTTTAGCAAACCAGTGTAGTGGATGCAAAGTATGAAGTTCGTGCTTATTGTTTCTTTAATCAATTGTGACCAGCTAACTATCGTTTATTTTTTAAGCGCGCTGTCACAAACGTAAAAAGTAAATGCAAACGATGGATATGGAAGTGTTACAGGAGAACATTAGATAAAACGAGGCAAGTGTCTCATTCCAAATCGCGCCAACAACAGGTCTGGTTAAATAAGATGAACCTATGTAAGAATATTTGGTAATAAAACACATGTGTAAAGACCAACATCCAAAGAAAGGGCAAACAATGCTGAATGCTCTTCAAGGCCGGGTCAGTACTATCAAGTACTACCAGCCATGACTCTCACATCAGGCAAAATGTTTCCGTCATACTGGGTCTGGTGTGAGAGTCAATGGCAAGAATGTACACTAAACACTATATATCACGCATACAAGTATCTTAAGTACTCATATGGCCCAAAATAGAATGCAAACACGAGTCACTGAATGTAACCTTAGAAAACCTTAGTCAAATAACAATCTTGGTGGATTGAGGAAAGCAGATCCCTCAATAAGAAGTTACACTCGGTTGGTAGATCAAAAAGTCAACATTAAATCGATTGCATATAGAGCTGAGATTATTGCGAGAGAATATTCACTGGCACCATACTTCTGCTTCTTTCCATTCCATCCAGGCATTTTGCGCCCTTCCGAGTGTATGCTTACGTTGATCACAGTTGCTCGGCGCTGCCAAAAAGCGATTAGGTCAGGCTTGATGAAGGACTTCGACGAAGGTATTCCAAATCCTCGAAGATGGTGTATTCTAGGTGGAGACGTTCCGCAAGTTCCTTGCAACGAACATCATGCGTGATCCAGCAAGACTGCAAAATATGCACTGAACTTTCCGGTTGGCTACAGTGTCCACTACAGAAGATTATTTGGTCACCAGGACCAAGCCGAGCGCTTTTAAATCTCCGCCTAAGCAGGCTACATCGGAGCTGGAAACCGCGGGTAAAGATTTGGGGAAATACGCGTTCTATAAATATAAGCCATTGATTCAAAAGAAGCGGAGCGATCAACTCTCGTAAACCGCGACCCGTAACGATATTGTGCAGACTATTACCCCAAGCAGCCACCAGCTTTTCTTTGGTGCTCATGCATGTACCAAGAATTCAGATCGGAGGCCTGAATCCCCAATGATATTGCTAATTTCAGAGTCGCTGATCACATTTTTTACTACTCGGCTCTGAAGAGGTAGAGGCTTTTCCGTACGTGCTCCCTGCTTCATCGGGTTGGTTGCGTTCAGACTTGGGATGTCAGGTCCCCCATCTTGTCTACCGGCGTGGATGTAGCTGATCAAGGTAGACATAGCCAGCCGCGAAAGCACCTGATGTAATTGCCTAGCCTTTGAAGCGTGTTTCAGCGGGCTTGGATGAGCACGATAGTATTTTTCAGCCTCAGTATCAGGTAGTTCCTCGTTATCTCCAATTTTTATGCGGATTTAACGTGGCACGCGTCCATTCATCAAGCACTCTGTCAGCAGCTGTTTGTGGTTGAACACTATGTTCCCGTCAGAAGTAAGGAGGCTACTCAGTTATGTCACGGTCTGCCGAAATCACAGGAGTGAAAGTTTCTCGGCGAAGCAAATTGCTTCGCCTGAGACCGCTCTCGCTCAATGTTTCCTGTCTCCACAAATCACCCTCGCTTTCTTCTTTCGGGTATTGAGGTCTCATTAACTCTTCCAAATTCAACCCCAGTGGCTTTGATCTTCTCTCTGAGGCAAGTTTGACCTTCTATACACGCGATCCATTCGTCAGATAGGGCAGAATCATCCACTAGGGTATCACGGAACTGGTTTCCTAGTTGTGGCATTGACAATCCAAGAACCCCATCTATTGCCATGATGAACAACATCGGGAAGATTGGATCTCCCTTCCTCATACCTCTGTGACAGAAAACTCCGGGACTGGAGAAAACTATAGAATTCTCACTGGAGTGTGCACTGTATCAAACTAGGAAAATACTGCTCCAGTCTCGCTAACAGAGCGGTTTGCGTGTCACAAACGGATATAAATTGTTTGTCAAGCGCAGTAGTGATTGTGACTCTTGTTGGGACTAGAGCTCACAGACCAAGCTTATCTGCATTATGCTGGGTGAAGTATGCGTGCCGGTGATGTTGGTTCAGTTAATCTTCGTCAGAAGTGGGCGGAAGCAATCAGTGCAGAACAAATGGACGACCCCATTCGTACCGACACTTTCATAGACGTGAACTCGATGATGGGCTGCCAAGCCAGCTTTCGATTTGCAGCACCTGCCACATTCTTCACAGATGAGCTCTACGAGTCTCTCATGTGTACTGTTTGGAACTGATGTTGACGTGCCAGATTATTGGTATCGTATGTTGTCGAAAGAAACCAAACGAGGTGCTCAACACTGCCTGGAGTTGCTGCACTCTTATCCTACCCAGACTAACGTCCAGGCTACACAATCAGCACCATGAGGGGGTGGTTCAGCGTGCTGACGTAATACACTACTCATTAGGTTGCTGAAAATTATTCGAAAGCTCACGACCGGTTTCGCTCCTCTTGGGGCTCATCAGGTTGGCACAGTTGTGTGTATTACTTCCCTGACAATCTATGCTTAAATTGTCATTCATCTGATTCTTTAAACCTATCCACTTTTTCATCGCGTTTATAATGCCACGCACTAGTAACTTCCGTACGGTGATACCAGTACCTAAGTCATGTTGGTGATTCACTGTATCAGTTTGCTTTGGTTAGATAATTCTGTAACCTAATCTCGAGTTAACTGAACTGACTAGCTGAATATAGTCCATTTGACCAGAAATGAGGACAGCCATGAGAAGCACTCACTCCAAAACACTGCGCTGGTAGTATTAACTAGTGTGTGACAGTTTAGAGCAAGCTAACTGATATATGGCCCCTCAATGTAACAATATGCAACGAATCTTTGGTTCATTTTTCTCAGTGCGGCGGGTGGGGGCAGTCACATGTTGGTATACGCAAGGTGGGTTATGACATTATCTATTCATTCCAAACTTGAGATCGAAGGAAAGAAAACTTTTAAAGCAGTTACTTTAAAGTGTTATTTTGAATAAACCGGATGGCACGTAGCCCGGTCGAGGTGCATTAGTGTTTTTATTCATTTGTTTCGACGTGCTGTCGCTACAGATCCTGTGATTTTGTGCATAGGGCTAGAGTAATCGTGAGCAAGACCAAACATGGCTTGTACCATGTTGCTGACCACTATTGGTGGTTTATGCGTCTGCTTCCGATGATAACATTCTGTGAACTATTTTCTAGAATAGATACCAAAATGCAAGTCAGTTTTGAGAATCACGATGACAGGTTGATTGCGCACTTTTTTCTGCCTTTAAAACAACTGAAACCTAGATAACCTTCGGCTGGAGTGTTTTCTAATGAATCAGCATTTGTATGAGAAAAGTATGAGATCTGACATAAAAAATGGGAAAACCAGCTCAAAAACTAAGCAACTCTGTGTAAAAACTCCGTGAACATACGGCCACAGCTAAATGAACATAAACCCTCGGAAGTCATCAAAATAACAATGACTGCGGATCACGTGATATTGGTATTGTTATCCCTTTGTAATAGTCAAGTGATCCAGTCCTTTTGCCAACTATGCCCTCTCCATTACTCCATTACTTTAAGTATGTTGTGTTACGACTTTAACAGTTGATCATTAAAAATCTTGAAAAGGAATTCACCTTCTTACCGTGAATTTCTTACTTGTGAATACAGTGGTGGGCACTGACTTTGCGACACATGTGAATTGATTGGCGATACGGCCTATTCAGGTACGCATTCTTATTGGTATCCCATATTCTCATTTTAGGATCCTGCACTGTGTGAGCTAATAATTCTACAAATCTGATTTCCAAAGTTTATGCAATACAGCAAAAACAAAATACAGCAAAAACGACTCTAACAGGACCTTTGTACGTTTTGGTATGCTGAAGTCACGCTCAATCACATCACTTGCATCTTATCACTCTCACCGTTTTATCCCCAGCGACTAAAGAAGTCAAAAGTTAATCAACAACTAATCCTCTACGCGACAGCAACAGAAATCAACGGAAATCAACAGACATCCACGCAATTTATTCCGACAGCAGTAATCATTGATGGAAATCTCACACTCAGCAAATGGGGCAAGCTTATCCTACATGAATCTCAAAAGTCTGGGTTGTTTCCAAATACTTTCCGGGGGCTACATGGACAAATTCTGCGCATCGGGGTGGTGATTGTACGTAACCCAAAAGAGGAGCTTTCATATTATTTTGAATTCTTCCTGGAACTTTGCTTTGCAGTCACCGTTGGTATGCCACCGTGCCCCTGTTTTTGGTACCCTTTTCGGCTAGTGCATTGGTGTACGGCGTTTGATTTTCTTACAAACTGTCCAAGATGCTCCTGAAAATTCGCCCATTTAGCGGGTCACCTAGTAGTACTCCGGTGCAATCTGCCGGTATAAGCTGTGCTCATTCAGAACCTATATACCACAGACGTACACCAAATTTTAGGAAATTGAAGATGCTGGATCGCATTTTATAATTGAAGATGCTGGGTCGCATTTTATGCATATTTCCAAGTTTCATGAGCTAGCTAAATCTACCGGTGACTGGTTACAAATCCAAAACTCCATTCACTAGGATGGATTCACCGGACAGGCTTGTACTCAGAATAGTTCGCTGTAAATGAGTTAGCTATTCGGACATCCAGCATCCTTCTCTTCACCAATATGACGTAATCTAAAACCAAATGGATGAAGTGTGGTTCTTATAGACCTTATTAATACGTGTGCAGACTATAGCACTCGGTGTAAAGGCTTACACGCCAGCGCATTGCTAGACCAAGGCGCATTATCACACTACTACGCTTCGAAAATCAGAGACCACCACAAAGTTGCCATCTGGGAAGTCGTCACTCGAGGAGCCAGTCAATAGGCAACCACGTGATGTGGTTGCGGCTGAAGGCTGAGAGGCACTGTATCCTATCTACATCTGAGCTAGTACCCTGGGTGATCAGCCGCTCAAGGTCGTGAAGCTAAGTGTTCAGACTAGTACTATTGTCTGCAAAGCGTCTAGACAACTCTGGTCACATCTTGGTTTGTTGCATTAACGCCTATTCACTCTTTTCAAGAATATGAAATTCATCCTTTTTTATTGCAATATTAGGGGGAAAATTAACGTTTTCGACTTATAAACTTTGCACATCAAAAAGGTACAGCCAGTGTCACTGATTTTTGTTCACCTATAGAAGGTTAGATTTCGTAATCCGAATGAAACAAAACAGTTTCAACTAAGATAATCCCCCCTGAGATGCACTTCGAAGTCAGTCAAAATAGTAAAGTTGGATGCGAAAGTTTTCTGACCACTTTATGGCTAACCTGCCTTAAAATGTTTATTTTCTGAGATTTAACTTACCTGGATTTACATCGAAAACAGTGTTTTTCAGTCAACAATGTGTACTGGCACATTCTGAGGTACAATCCATCTCTCCCTAGGTGTTATCCGGTCAGTTCGCACTACTGCCACCGCACTGACCGCTTCTTTTCCTGAAGTTGAACCGGTTTGTTGACAATTGACCAGTAATGCTTAGAATCAGTCTTTGTTAGAGCGGGTACCCCAAAAGCCCAGTTATTGGCTTTAGGATTGCAGATATCCCACCGTCAACGAAACCAAACAATAGAAAATGTGTGCGAAGCATTCTAGATTCGGGGAAGCATTGTTCTAAGTGGAGAGCTACAAAGCCATGTATAACGTAGGTAATTAAGTTAACAATCTCAAAAGCTAGAATAAAGAGTCCTCATTAATCAGTAAGTTTAAAGCAACTATATTATCATGATTGCCTGACAAATATTAAGCATGACTCTAGCCTACTCCGCTGACTTCGACGTCCCTGATTGGGAAATGGAATCAAAATCTAGATGAGACGACCAAACGGCCAAATTATGATAAAACGCAAGAGGGAGTCAGTACTGACTGTGATGTTTATATGATCTAATGAAATAACTATGCTACGGATGAGTTATGACAATGGCAAAATGCCATGATAAAGTACAGGGAAGTAGTCCACTTACATGCAGAAAACTGTTATCTTGGGCGACAAGAGAAATTTATGACTGTTTAGAACTGGACTAAAGTGTTCCTAGACTATAAACTACTCTGTGCTTTCAATTTCAGCACGTTCTTCACGAGTATCATTGACTGACAGTCCATTTAACCATCATTTGAAGCTGAAAGTGAAAGAAAACATTTTTATTCATTTTCTCTTCCATGGAATGACTACCATTGAAAGTAAATTGGTTTCTCATGAGCTATCACCAAAATTATGATTAGTGTAATGAGGTAACATTATATTTAGATATTTACATACATATAAATACAAATATATGTGTATGTATATACCTATACACACACTACCTATACATATTGTGTTGCATATACCGGGGATTTTAAACTTGTCATTTGCAGACATGAAACCTACGTGAATCGTACACGGTGATGTCATGCTCCCATTGGAACCTAATGGTTCACCTAATGGAAAAAGTATGAACATGGCAACAAGAAGTAATCATATCCTAAGAGCCCAGGTTGAACCACACAAAGCTAGTAGGCCGCCGAATTTCCTTGATGGATATTGCTTTCGTTTATAGTCACACCATTCCCGTTTGAACGGTCTTCCTCTCGTTCTGGCGTCATTAATCCGGTGCGTCTACACCAAAGGGAAGCGATGGACTCGAGTTTCGCTCTCATTAGAGTTCATCAGCAGTGCATATCCAATGGCCGTGCCTGGATTTGAACCCCGGACTTCTGACAGACGAGTTGAGCGTGTAACCACTACCCCACCAACGCGCGTTGAACGCATCTCAATTTTCACATCTGAAACGGCTAACGTGTTCACACTTGAGTGATGTGATTGGTGTGCCTGATTCACGATCGATTGACCCGCCAGTCAGGAAATCCCAGTCAGGTAGCGTGCCACACGCTTGAAACCCATTGCGGTTTTGCGGGATAGGTATTTTGTTCAGTAGGAGAATCTTCCATATCACCTAAGTGGGGGTGGCAATCGTGGTGGACGTTTCGAGATTCGACATTGGTGATGGTTGCATTTTGGTCAGAAGCATTTGACAATTCACCCAGACAAGCTTCAGGTCTGTTGATTTAATATGTTTATCTAAAAAACTGTTGTTTATATTCAAACATGTGGAAGTGTCCCCGTAGTAAAAAAGAGATGTACCCAGGCAAATAAGGACACTAACCGAGGGACATCCGAAATGATGTCGAAACAACCCGGCAGAGACACTGGATGCATTTCAAACCATATACTAGCAGTGAAGACAGCCTTTTAGCATATCAGAAGCACTGAAAACCCTGTATGTCTGAAATCAGGCTTGCTACGTCCAAAGAAACTCTAGTTAAGACTAACCTGGCAGTACTAGTAAACGGAACGTAATTGTTCCTGCCTACCTTTATATCTGCGCATTGCGTTTTGGTCCATTTTGCTTATATCCAGGATTAGCAAGGGTTGTGTTTTAATGACCTGGTCCATCTTTACTGTCAATCCTCACCTTCCATGAATGGGTAAACGTTCTGCTTGATACAGTACCACCAAAACGAATAGTGAACCTCAGAGAGAGAGAGTTGAGTGGCCCCAAGATCACGAATTCAGTAGCTGGCAAGAAGAACTGTTTCAGTATCTTTAATACCTTACGAAGTAAAACATGAATACATGGTTGAACAAAGCGAGACAAGCAGTTATCATTATTTCATTTCGCTAGTGAATCAACAAAGTTACCATCGGTTTCATGTCTTTACTGGATCCCGTTTTCGTGTGTATTGATATTTTAGAAAATATGTTCATGACCTCTGTAGGCGTCTTCATGTTCACCTGCCTATCTTATTTGCTCGCGTCTGCAACAGTGCCAAAGCAATTTGTACAGCTCAAAGCAAGACAACCCTGGCCTTTCCACTACTCACCGAAACTCCACTAGTTCAACTGTTATGACCAGTTAATCCCAACCGGATGTCAACTTTTCACGTAACCAATTTTCACACGGATGTGTCACTTTAAATATACGTACCAGACTACATCATACTATGGTGAAATTTGAGCACTCATTAGTTCGAATGGGGGGAAGCCCTAGACTAGCTAACAACGACCAGCGATTCCTGTACAATAATCTAGAAGACAAATAGTGAAGCTTGGTTTTTCTTTCCCAAAGTGTGTTTGAATGAGTCACTAACTTAGTTTCACTCATGGAGAAATGTTTTTTTTGTTTTTGGCTAGAAATTTAGCATTTATGATCTAATTTCTAATCTAATTTCTAATCTAATTTCTGTATTATGAATATTTTTGTTCTTCTTCAGGATCCTCCTTATGTACAACCTTCTGAGGTCAGTAGCGAGGGGCAACTTATTAATCCCGCAGGAGTAATGATCGACCTGACACAACTTCTTGCAGAGCGCTTTGAGTTTCGGTGAGCCTGAGTTTAATAAATCTCTGGCAAGAGTGGAGTAACTGTAGTTCAAAAGTTATATTTGGAGGTAAATGTTGTCTTGATACCTTGAAATCATCTTTTGTGAAGATATTCTGAACACTTGGAATAATCACAGAATCAAAAACCTCAATGCATTACTAAAGCGATTTCATACTCTGAACGCTGAGAATATCCGTAATTAATGCGTCCCATTGCATTGTCCCCGAATGAGGCAAAAACAGAAAAATTAAAACTTTGCTTTTGATATATCACTGAATCCAGTAACATCCCTAAACAACCGACGAAGATAAGGGATTCTGTGGCTGAAGATTTTCCACAAAAATCTGATACAAAAAGATACAGTTCTTACGGAGACAGAGGACATCGATTTTCGCCTCGTTTTCGAAAAAAGTGCCTCTGATCATTCAATCAGCCTTTAGCAGCTGAAGCCGAAGAATTATTCCAAAAAATCATACCAAGATCCAACATTTTTATTCAAATCTAACGCGCTTTTAATCAGTTGTAAGATGGAGGATCGTGGACGAGATCGATCACGTTTTCCAGTTCACTTGCACGTTGAAACTACTGAAATTGAGGGTGCTATTTATCCACTTGTAGCTAACATCATGTCGACAGTCTTTTATCTAATGTGCAACACAAAGGTTGCCCCGGTACTTCGTTAGAAAGAGATCTGTAAGGTTTTTGTGTCTGTTTCAAAGTGACTTATAGTGGTATTCATGGGTTATCACACTTTACTCACCCGCAAGCCAATAACGTTTCCAATAACGGTGTTTATCCGACATTTACCGATCAGTTCTTAATCGGCACTCACCGCACCATACTAGTCTCCACAATAAAACCTTGCTTCTTTGTGCACCTTCATTTTTTTTTACCTTTTTTCACAGCCCAGTCTTCTACGAGTCTTCCGATCAACAGTATGGAGCAGCTGACAAGTCTGGGAACTGGAGTGGTCTCATCCATGATCTGCTCACTGGAGTTAGTTTCAAACAATTTTACTGCTAGTAACAGCCACATTGGCATCTTGCGAAAACTGCCGTCGTCGTTTATTTGTTCAACAGGTGCATTTGACGGACGTGCAATCATTCAACCTGAAGATGCTACCATGACAACATGGCGGTATTTCATCGAAGATACTATCAATCATGTGTCTGCTGTGGTGCCACAGCACAGCGCAAAAATACTCTACTCTAGTTGCTTGTGCTAAGCCGCATATTGGCCATTTGCTCAGGCAGAGCGAAAGCAGTCAATCGCCGAAACAATGTGATGAATTGCATGAAGTATAATGTCAGTTTGTTTTAAAAATGAGAGCAACCATGGTGAAGATGAAGGCAATTGCTGTGTAAGATACGGTCGCGAGTATGTTATTGTCGGAATAGTGTGGCTTCAAGCCGACAATAGTAATTGGCCTTTGTATTGTATATTTCTTGCAAATTGATCAAGGGGAAACATGTACCTCGCCTAGAACAAATTGGCAACAGAAAGGACGACAACTCTTGCTTGCTACTACAACTCTACAACCACCAAATGTGGTACAGGTAGATATTTTCAGCCAGTATGAGCGATGCACTATTGTCAGTTGAGTCGTGTACATCACCTATCATCTCTTCTCCGAAAAACCTTCCGGCAACAACCAGTTCGCGCAATAGAACATTGCGAGCACTGTCATGCAAGCTTTTATAGGCATTTTTATCTGCATGCCTGCAACGATTTCATCTCCAATTAAGCGATGGATCCCCACGGAGATCTAGGAACTTGACTACTGCATTTACACTAGAAATGGAAGCGGTACCGTTAGGATTCAGTGAAGCAATAGTCAACCAGCGTAGTGACTACTTCTATAAAAAAGCCACTGAAATAACAATTCGAAGCCTACCCCTTATTCTTGAGTCGCACTCTGCCATGCCTCGTTTCTAGTGCTAATTCTTCAATTACTCAATTCACACGTAATTTAGCATGAATTGTTTTGCACATTTTGGGTTATTTTTCTGCTACGCATTTGCTTGTGAGCCACACATTCCATATGAATGAAGGCCGTATGCAGCTGAATCACTGTTACCGCCATACTGTAATATGACCAGAAAGCCCACTTAGTGAGCTGTCCATAGGGAGGTAAGTGAAGCTCACGATTTAAAACACAGTGCGGTATTCTTGTCGCATAAGTAGCGTCTCCAACAGATTTCAGACTGAATGACATTGATTTCTATTGAGTACATGACCGAGTGCGACCATACTTTCCTAAGTGAAATGGTGAAATTTCATTCGTACTTGGAAGTAGTCCGTAATATTTCACGGAGGTAAGATGGCATTTTTTCACGCATTTTGAGATGAATACATGTATGTCAGCATTTTACACAAATTGTAAGTACTTTATGAAATAGAGTAGTGCTGTTTTTAAGTCTCCGTCCCGGGCTGGTGATTTTTCACATAGTTAAACCTACATCAATGCCACTAAACAATGGAGCTTATCATGTAAACGCATGCATCTATGTAACAAATTCACCACTAATGCGAGTTCATAACTTGAATATTAGTGAGCTATTGTATGCTACTTCATTCTGTACTCCAATTTTTTTACGTACAAGCAGTATTCCAACTGTTGGATGTTCTATGTAGATGCCTAAGTCTTCATTGTCAATTCAGTTAGGTCGGCAAGAGTTCACGTGCTTAGTGGGCTGTTGTGGCAATTGTCTTTTTATTATAAGTTCTTTGAAGCAGGTCAACAATACAAGTTGTTTCTACTGTGTGTCCCCTACAGTAAAGTAAAAGCGTAACCTTTTGGGTTTCATCGGCCGATTTCTTTCGCACTGAAAACAACCCGATGACCTCAAAATCGTCAAAATCGAGCACCCATCCCTCTTGGTATGCTTCTAGCACTGCTCGCAATTTTTTACTTGTCCACCGTAAATTACGATACCAATCCTTCCATCCGAAAGTTCCTGAAACTTTGCTCTACCCCCATTACTGAATGTTTACCGGAAATATGGGCTAAGTAACGAGGGCATTTTCGAGATACCTGGAACATAATAACACAACTAATTTGAAGTAATAGCTATCCAAATGTTTGTTGAACAGTCAGATCACTGGTATAGTTAATTCGACGGCGTGAGAATTCTGCATCGTGGATTTCTTGTGCCTCGAAGCCCCATGCTAGCTTCACAATAAATGCTAAGCAAAATTAGCTACTATTTTACAGTAAGCAGAAGACCTTCCGTTGTACCTTGCTATTTTCTGTGAACACCAATTGAACAAAATGATCTAATCAGTTTCTGTTTACAACTGATAAAAGATAGGGTGCAATATATCAACGGTTCTTTTGTTGTTTCCATGTGAATCACATAAACAAAGGAATGAAATAATGTTGGACAGACGCTGATACGAATAATGCAACTGAGCTGACTAGTTCCAGGGTTGCATCAGCTGTTTTCAAGCATCTAGTAGGGGGCCAATCTGATTAGATCAGCAGTGCTCCATTTGTCATGAGCAAAAGTTTTGTATGTGTTGTCCGTGTCAGTCCGATGGCTACTGCGACTTAAAATCTGATCCAAACTTTTTCTCGATCCATCTGGGTTATTTAGGTTAAAATGCGTTCGGCTAACGCTCGGCTAGCTATCTGTCTGACCTGCCAATATCAGCGTCTCCGCAGCTGTAGGATATCCCATAGACTACACGAGAGGCAGGTAGATTGGACAGAGCAGATCCTCTGATGGTTGGTATCAGATAGTGCTTGGTTCCTGTGTGGACACCCATAGGAGTGGGCACGAGCCTTATTCCGGTTTTAACATCGTGGCTTCCGGTTTAAAGGAATAAATATAGGTTCTTGTTTGCTGAATGAACTAAAGTGGTTTGTGTAACAAGTCTACTGTGCATTTATTGAAGCACTGTAAATGCCCGTTCAAAAATTCCTTCTCTTGCTCCAGCTATTCCGGGCCAATTAATCTATTTGCTTTGTGGGATAATTTGCTGAACGGTTCGCTCTTACAATCCTCTCCGAATGAAAACCATATGCTTAAGATTTATCTAACCTGGTATCACTGATTATACTAAACTTTTCTCCTTCTTGTAAAAGGATCCGGCAAGAATGTGGCTGACACCCAGATGGAAAGCGTGGTCAAACTGTGAGATGTCATGATGTATATCATCAGCCTTTGCACTGTCTTACATCTTCTGAGGGACGTTATGCTCCTCCTAAAAACAGGCGTAATCTAATCACCAGTCAAATGTCATGTGACGCATGTTCATATTTTTACGTTGCGTCTACCATTTTTACCTGATTTGTGTTTGGAGAACAGCTTGCCAGTGGTCGAAGATTCAACAGAAGCAGTCCATAAATGGAGACCTTTGATGGCTGCAATAATTTTGCCATTTTTGGTCACAAAATATTTCCTGAATGGAATGAATTTTGGTACATTCATAATAGCCGGATGAAAAAATTAGTCATTCTCTAAGTTGCTGATTTGGTGCTTTCAAATAAGAAATATTTTCCAAGAGACTTGATGATCAAATTTAAGATTAGCCCCATCATTAACTGCACAAAACTTGGTATAAGATCTTTCCGGAATTTCTGGATGGTAGCATTACGATGCTAGTATTTTTGTGATCTACAAGATTCGCTGATTACATTGCACATCATTTACTTATTTTCGGTCGGATGACAGTCAAGATTCGTATCGCGATCTTGAGCAAAGTTCAGTTGGCCACTGAATTTGGGTTACTCATGAATTTCAACTATTTTATGAGAATTATATATATAAAATCTGTCAATACTTTACTATAAGTGAGTGAGCAGAGCTTTGACGCAAGCATTGGTGCAAGGTTGAACTTGCCAACCCGTGTGTTGTTTATGTCTTTTAGGGATACACGCATCTGACAGTCGCCAACAGCATGCCAATGCTCATCCAAAGTAGCATTGCAAATTTCCACTGCACCACTGGCTTACTCAGCTTCGACCTTCACTTTCAACAACGGAATTGACTACACCGTACTTTGCACAATATTTATTTTGTGTCTTCGGCCTTACAGAGCGAAGTATAGCCAACCGGTGACACGACCAAGTTTACAATCGCCTGAGCTGTGAAATCTTCCGGAACTCAAAATAAGCCGTTTTCGTGCACTCAAACGCTCATTTTTCTCGACGAAAACCCGTCTCGGAAAACCTTTAGTAGAGATATTCAATGGTTGGTCTGAATGGTTTCAGACCATCGCAAGAACATGGCATCCCTATTCAGACGCTCGTTAGCAGCTGACGATAACAGCACTACGAAGCCTCTTCCTGTACTCACAAGGAAGCTGCAAACAACTCTTACGAGTACCTCTTGATGAACAGCGCAAGATGGGGAAAAATTGTTTTCAGCAAACTTATAAATAGTGAAGTATACTGAAATGATCTATTCCGCTATCTGACTGACATGTCAACGGAAACAAGAAGTAAACTTTGCATTTGAATACAATTGGAAGGAAGAAGGCCTTCACTCCTGAGTTCTTTTATTAGGAAACGCCAAGTGAACAGTTACAGCCTATTGGACAGGGAAGCAAAACTCTCATATGCATCTCGCTTACAGAAACTGAATATCCATCTTCTCCTTGAACGCGCCTTCCCAAACTTTCCTGAATATTCTTGACTGTTGCTCAAATGGAAGCAAATTCGACTCCACAACATCCATAATAGATCTCACTTTTCAGGAGACGCGAAGCGGATTTACGCGAAAACGTAATACTGGCATACCCTCATCGGTAGTATCGACCGTTACACTAGTATCAAAGGGATTTGCCAAAAAGTGTATTTCGCCAATGTGGAAAAGGTCATTTAATAAAAAGTGGATACAAAACCTGACCAGAACCCATGTATCTTTCCGCATTTCCATTGAGCATTTTTGTCTCATCATTAAGTTGAAAAATAGGTGAATGAACTGATTGACTAACGGTGGTTTCACACTCTCCAACTTAGTCAAAATTCCTGAGAGACATTATTTTATTGGCGGCTGACCCTAATGGAGTACAGCGCCTAAATATGTAGGATCGGATTTGTCGCGTTGCACACAATAGTGCACATTGGGATTAACCCAAAGTTATCCCATCTACTGGTATGAATTCTCATGATAGAACCGTTCACTTCAAGTTACTCGTCATCAGTCTGTAATAAGATGAAAGCAGTCGTTTTCCTTACAAACATGAGGAACCGAATTTTATCACTCTCAAATGAAGTTGCAAACCAGAACATGTGTTGCATCAATTAATGATAGCCATTTCAAGTGTTTCTTTACCAGCTTTAAATCAGCGATTCTTTAGGGTAGTTAAAACTTGCGTCTCAAGTTTTCAAGTGTATCTGCTAATTTTTCCGTGCATTTTACAAATTTTTGTACTCTCAGAGGATTGACATAGCTGCTGCACCTCTTGCGTTTACCGAAGACCGCGCGAAAGTGATTCGGTACCTTGGCCCCTTCACGGTTTCACGAACTGCAACACTGGGAGTGAAGATCTACGCCAACGCATCGCCGTTCAGAACGTTCCAGCCGTTTAAGCGGGAAATGTGGCTTTTGTTAATTATGTCCATTTTTCTCACTGGAACCATGCTCTTCCTGTTGAACTACTTCAGTCCCTTTTCTGCATGGAACCTGGGACTTCCGGACTCCTCAGAAGATGAAATTTCGCTCAGAGAAAACATTTGGTCCACCTTAAGTAGCTTGCTGCTACAAGGTAGGTTCCAAGAGGTTGATCACTGTGACCCCTCTTACCCGTGAACTACTGGCTGTTGGACTTAACGGAACTGAAATTGAAATTGCGTCAAAACTAAACATGTGAACTTGACTTCCCATGTAACATTGTTTTTAGATTTTTGAACCATTTTTCATCGTCCTGATCTCTAGAAATAAACATCAAGACACTGATGATGTCAACTGGATTAGTGATATAGCGTTTGCAATCAAAGTGCCCAGCTCAGCGTACACACCAACGACAAAACAAAGCTACGTTTGCTACAACGAAGGCTTAATTAGACCGTAGGATGCGAAATACGTCCTTTGATTGATCGCTAGTGGTCGCAGTGTATGAGATCTACATGGCACCTTTTCCAGAATTTTCTGAAATAACTTCTGAAATTCTGCTGGCACCCCGGAAAATTCTGAGGTAGTATAAGGTAGGTTACTGAGCCCGCTTAATTTGAGCCAGTTGACAGGCAAAAATCTTAGTATATACACTGAGCAGGACTGTGAAAGGGATCTCGATAAAACTACTAGTATACTACTGGCTTTCATAGGCTTTGACTGTGATATTACATTTGTGCACGTTACTTGAAACCGATAAAAAATCCAATTAAAATTGTTTGTAACGATTGTGATCTTTAACTCTGAAAAACATTTTTACAAATAAAATATCCGTTTTGACACCCCGTTGAATAATATTTCACTATTTTGCTATTTACTATTTTACTATTTTACTACTATAATATTTTACTATTCTAGCATTCTGCTGAAAAACTGCATAGTTGGAAAGTCCGTTCGAAATTTAACCTGTGAATGTAACTGACGTTTCGAGAAGATGCTATAAGTGTTTGGCGTTTTACACTGATTATTACGCCTGTTTAAACTTATACTGATTTTGTGTATGCGTTTGATCTATCCTTAAAGCCGCATCATATCCTTGCCAGATCTGATATCGCATGGAAACTTTGTGAGGTATGCGGTGTGAATTTTCTCTTGTTGGGTGTTCTAAACTATAATATGCTCTCTAGTAGAACTCACCGATCAATTTCCCCCCAAAATGTAGTATCAGGACGATTCACCAAAAACATCCGGCCCTCTAGGAAACTTGGTATTTTCAGACAGACCACATGCAGCTTCATGACAAGCGATCATTTACAAACACGTTGTATTGTCATGCAAAATTACGTGCGCGGCAACAGAGGGATATTCGCAAAAGTTTTGACAAGTAATCAATCCACTATCGTTCAACGAACAGCGCAGTCTTTAACTTCCTTCTGAGACCAAGCGAAAGCACCTAATACGAACAACGCGACGTCAATCACCCAACAAAACAATTTTATGTACACTGTGCATATGTATTTGTAAATGTACAATCGGTATTTCACTTCAGACTGCCATTTTTCCTGCACTTATGAATTATTATTGGAATACCTTTGTTCTCTAAAATAACCTTGTAGGATGTGAAGTGTATCCGCTTGCTCCCTGTGCTCGCTCCGCTATCATTTGCTTCTGGGTCATGATTGTGATTTTTCACGCGACATGGCAAGCTTTTATGACTGCGACCATGAGCCGCAGCCACGTGAAACTGCCCATAACTACACTGGAGGAACTGGCCTACAGCCAGAACATCATACCTGTGGCACCAAAAGGATCCAGTATCACGACTGCATTTGCCGTGAGTTCGTTTTGTTTTTTATAAAAAAATACATTCAATTGGGAACTTTAACTCAGAATTGGCTATTCGTATTGTAGTAGAAACACAGTCACTTTGACCAGGAGATGCTATCTTATCAAAAGTTTGATAAAATACTGATGTGTAAAATGGTAGCAAGGGGCGCTGCATGGCAACTTTCATGCCACCCGAAAGTTCATTTTTGCGTAGCATCCAGCAGACTCAACAAAATTGAATTAGCGCCCCTTACTGGGTTTCCAATTTGGAGAATTTGTTCTGCTTCAGCACTAACTGATCCTCCTGGAAAACTGGTCATCTCACAGTGTGTGCTTGAAACTTCGCCAAATGCGAGAGGTTGGATTTCGACACTAATCCAGGTAGTAACTTTTTTTATTGGGACTCTTCAAATGGGTGTGAATGGATCGATAACGCAGCCTTTTGGTCAACGGTTTTGATGTTCCACCAAGTTCTGTTTGAGTATCCATGTCCGTTTGAAAGGATCACTCTAACCATATAACATTCTATATATTTTTGTATTGCACTACTCATAAGGTTGCTGAAAACTCCTCGCAGCCCACGACCGGTTTCGCCCTTTTTGGGGCTCATCAGGTAGAGGCAGTCCCCGAGCTTCCGCCAAACTTATGTTCTACTTGAAACCAAATTGTACGAAATTAGTGAAATACACTAATTTGCAAACTAATTTCGTTTTTCGAGAGACTCACTTGGAACCCAGCTGAATCTTTTCGGTTTTATGTGCTGCACCAGCCCGCTTCGTGTTTTATTTGCTACGATATTCGAGATTTAGCGATACATATATATTTCTGTAGTGCACTACTCATAAGGCTGCTGAAAACTTTTAGACAGCCCATGACCGGCTTCCCCCTCCTTGGGGCTCATTAGGTAGGGGAAGAACCCGAGTTTACGTAAACCCTATAAGCGTCAACCTTATAAAATTCTGTCATTGTACGACACGTTCAAATACAGCTCAAAGGTATGCAGCTGTGGCGTCATAATCGTCCACCATAAAAACGTGATTGTCTTCTATTTCACAGACTGATTTAATTAGACGTCCATTACCTGGATCTCAAGTATATGAGATCCCCGATTTCGGACTGCGACCACTAGAAACTAACTCTATAAAAAGCATATGACCTGGCGGAGACAGAAATCAACTTCTGAGCATTTACAATGTTGGCCACCCGAGATGTAGCAAACAAGTACTGGTGAGCTGGGGACATGCAATTAAGGGCTGAATACGTTCTTCGGAGATGAAAAGTTGCAGAATGATAGGCGAGCCGAACCGCGGTGGAATTTATCTAATCACTGGGGTTTCAGCCTAAGTGAAGTTTACTCTGTCTAGTCGTGCTATCCATAAACTGATCACGTGAATTATCAGACTAAAGCGCAGCAGTATAGGTCAGCTGACTAACATTACTCCTAACAAGAAAGTCGAGAGACACCTTTATCAATCCATGATCAAATTGATAGTTTGAGTCCCATTCATGACATAATCTTTTCGGCCAGTTCGTGAATAATCAGACTTCCGGAGGACGATGTAAATAACTCTTATCAGATAGACCAGTTCCTCAACCTAATGGTCCCATCTCTAATACATGGCTGCGCACGGATGTTTCGCTGTAGGACAATACTTAACCCCATAAAAAACGCACGTGGCAGCAGAATATGACCGACTTTCATCGGTGATACTAAGCTCATGATGAACGTGGAGCGCCATACTTTTGATGACAAACTGCATTCTTCCCTCCTCTCTGTTGTCACGTAAAGCAACTTCATGCCCTGTTGGTATGCTCATGATTAAAGAATCCCTCACGGAACTAAACTCTTCCCAAAATGATTGCTGTGAAGTTATATATGATTGGGAAACCACACATCAGGAGCTGTTTTTATGGATTGAGAGTAATAACCGGAAAAGAAACCCCAGATAGTTAATTATCTGTTACATAGATATCCATTCTCAACCTGGGGCCTTCTGCCTAAAACTTGACGCATCTGAAAGTGCGTATGGAAAGGCAAAATATATTCAGTGGCATGAGATAAGTGCGTTGCATCCCAATCCTCGTCACTAGAAATGAACGGACCCACAATTGACCGTTTGTTCTTCAAAACTTGTGAAGCTCATCAGCTGGACTGTAAATGGGATTAGAGAATATTGCAGCTATTTTGAGCTCTTTTCAAGCTGTTTCTTTAGCTGATCCAATTTTATATCAATGGGAAGTTCAGCGAAAAGATGTATAGGACGTTGAAAATTGGGGGTTCTTGCATAGTTATATGGCGTTCAACTTTACCCCTCGGTTTTCTTAAAACTTTCCTTAGCACTAATCACCCAACCGCTACGCTCATCATCTACACTCCTACGCTTGGCTCATAAGGAAATCGTAGTGGAGTTAAATAGATCAAAATTCGATGCATTTTTCTCTGATAGTTTAGTGAAAATATGGAAAACCACTTCATGCTTGAGAAATGTGCGTGAACACTGCCACATAAGAAATAGTCAGAGAGGTTAGATAAACACTGATAATTCGTGGCTGTTCGTTGCATTAACTAGTGAAGAAGTGGTGGACTGTTGTCTTGTGATTAAAGGGTTATTCTATGTAGTTTATCAATGGACAAAGTATTCTGGTTTTTAGTGTCACCCACCCGCATTTATTGCATGGATTGTACACTTGGAACAAAATTAGAAGCACAGGATTGCTTGTTCTTGTAACCTAATTCTGGAACAAGGCAGCGGCCAAAATGACTGTTCAAGGGACTTTCGTATTAGCCGTGATCTTGGTAAATATGATTGCAAAAAAGTGTGAATCCCAGTAAGAACGTGACTTCTGCTCGGCGCCTCAATTATGAGCTTCGTAACAAACAATTACTGGACCACAAAATGAACCTGAGCAATCACATCATTCTCATAGCCACTAAATAGTACAGCCTACCAAAGCGAGCCTGACGATAAAGCTTCCAAGCACGAGGCTTAGCTAATGTTTCACTTGCGGTGCTGAGACACAACGGTAAACGTTTTGCCAGGGAAAGCTAACATCCTAAAAAACGGTTGCATCTATGTGGTACACATTTTATTTTCCTTGGTCTTGGATCTCAAATCGTGTCGCTTAAATTATTATAAAGTTCTCTCACATCATTAGCAGATATTGACTCAGAAAATCTGGATTTATGGAGTTTTTTAAAAGAACGACTTCTCGGTTAGCCTGATGGTTCCTTCTAACAAATTTTACTCAAAATCTGTAATCCGGCTCATTAAAGTGGTAGTATTTAACGGAATTTTACTCAATAAAATGTTGTCTGTGGTTGTGAAAGTAATTGACAGTTAAGTTAATCTAGCCTGAACAGCTCTTCACTTTCATTGATTATACTACAGAGTCCACACCAAAGTGAGCAAACAGTGGACTTCGGAGTAGAACTTAGTAGCCATGTAATTTTTCGGTCTCACCTACGCAGATATGATAAATTAAGCGTGTTCTGGGTTGGTTGAACTCTCAGAGTCTAGATACGACGTTCGAGGAATGCAAATCAATCGGTCATTGTAACTAAATAGAGTGCTTCCAGACAGCAGCATTGTACGTACGACTATCATTTAACATTAATATTTGCCGCTGCTATTAAAGCTTTGGCAGTTATGTGAGAATCAGAAAAACTTCATTCAAGTCATAAATGAAGTGAGGCAGATGGTTGGTGGTAAAGCTAGGAGACTTTAAGTTTACAATGAGGAGAATGTAGCGTCACGTGTTGTTTTCTTCTGTCTTTACTCGCTAGTAGTATTTTTGACAGCCAAACGATTCCAAATTCTTCGTTTACATGAGTGCATCACGTATGAAGAGGTGTAATGGCCATCATAACTGATATTCGGTTATCAGGACATGTTTGATTATCTTTATTCTTTACCCCAACGAGCATAAACTAACGAAGTAAATCAGAACATCATCCGATAATTTCTCACGTTCCTCATGACATTTATTCCCCTTGAACAGAAATAAAATGCAATACCTGGTCAAATGTTCCGTGTACAAGACTTCTGTATTGCTATAAATGAAGGTCAGTTAATTACAACACATGTGTATCAAAGGATCTCATATCTACAACATCGTGATATAGATGAAACTCTACTCCGATTACTAAGGTCGTTTAAAGCATTGATTTGACGGAAATTTGCGTACACCTTGCCAAACATTACTATCATCAATCATTGACGGTATTGTTGAAATTAACCGTGAATTTGGAATCTCCTCAAACGTTTGCGTCGAGCTGAAAAGAAATCAATTGGTGATATTGCAGTTCTTGAAAGCAATGTCGGTTCTCAATGGAGACTACCAACCTTTAGAAGTAGTCAATTCGTTGTGAAATAACCCAGGCTACAATTGTGAAAACAGGCAAGCTTAACTTTTATTACAAAATATGCTAAACGATCGTGTAACGTATTTAGAGGCTATATTTGAATACTGCCATTTTGCTTTGTTTATTGGCATCGAGGCCAATTCAATGAGTGGAATTTGCACGCACATAAAAATCACTTGGATATCTTTCCGCTTTCACTGGTGTGATTATACCGACTTGCCCATATGCACACAGACAGCAGTAAGTCATATTTTCATCCCAACTAGCGCCCTTAATTAACGGCTAAACTCCTCGGTTCCAGTATTCTGTCAAGCACTGTTGTTTGATAACCAGAATGCCTATCCGTGCCTAAAATGTCGAGGAACCGTACTAAAACTCGGGAGTTAAAAATTCTTCTAGTTGGTTTCGAAGCGTTAATCGCACTATCTCATATGAAATACTTTACATCTGCCAACATGATTAAAACAGGTAGAAAGCTGCTAAGAGAAACCACATATAGGGTAATTTGAGTGTATCGGCATGTTTTTGTGTGGTGACCGGTAACCCATCACACTTTCATGCTAGATTGTTGGTAAACTGGTATTTGACTGTGGTGTGGATAAACCAGAATAACTTCGCGATGGCACGAACAGAGTGATTGAAACTGACAATGCATAGACCACGTTTAATTATTCTAAACTGCGTCTTGTTTAATATGACCGCCACTTAACTAGCCATCACGTCCTATCATGATCCTTATAGTCAGTTTACATCAGTATAGCATGCATCCTGGGTCGAACTCCATGAAGTTCATTGTTGTTACAGTAACATTTGCAAAGCAACAGTGAATTTCAAAAGTTAGAGCACGTCAATATAACAAGTAGTTTTCTTCAACAAGTAATCGACTGATTAAATCATTTCAAACTCACTACCTGGTTCAACCGCCTGCTTCATCGATGGAGTAAAATGTAAATAAACAGATGCTTAATTATTTGAAATCTGTTTGAAATATATCCCTGAGTCTGAGGCCACAGAAGCATTTTGGGGGTAAACCGACCATGTTGTGGTCATTGTCACCTAGTCTAGATCTTGATTTACTTTTGGAATCCTACATATGCTTCAGACGAGGATCGTTTAGCTTACGATTGCCAAGCATATCAACGAGGGTGGTTTTGGGCCCACTCTTCTGTATGAAAAACTGTACAGTTTTTTTCAGTTACACTGGGCTGATCAACAGTGTGTTTTACGTGAGTTTGGATGCAACGAATTACCAGTCTTTCTGAGTCAAAGTGTACGTATCAAATCACCTCGGTGGTAAGTAGATCACTTGGAAAGAATATGTAGACAGTTGATCTTTGGCAGCTAAAATCTCTTCCGAGGATATTGCCAAATGCAGACTAAAAGAATTACTTTCTGCTTGTGGGCTACTAGATTACTAAAGGACGTTTTCAGTCACCGAGACTATATTGAGCGTTCAGCGTTTGGCCGTAATTCATCGACCCCCATTCGTGGAGAAGTACAAGATTGCCCACAAAAAATGGACACATTCAATCCAGTCCTCAGAATCGCCACTGTCCACGCAATCATAGGAAAATTCAAAAGCTCAGGATTAAAAATAAGAGCAAGATATTTTGACCTAAGCTATTCCACTTTTTAACTAGGTTACTTTCATTTTATGGGTAGTGCAGAATTGTTGTGTTTTTAATTCGTGTGCTGAATCCCATCACTAAAATTACAAAATATTCCCATTACCCTGTAAGCAGTGGTTTTCAAAGTATTTTCAGTTTTACTTACATTCACTGTTTACCTACTTCTATCCTGAAATATGACAACTTACAGACTTTACTACTGGAAGAGAATGTTCTGAAACACGGCACTCCAAAATAAATTACCAAAAGATTTTATTAAAAATGAGCTCATTATTTTGGACCACTTTGTCACCACTCAAGCTCTCTTGGCTCAGTTTTCATACTACTTCCGTTCAAAACATCCGATGCAAGATATGCCGCCACCCCAACTTCGTTCACACACTTAAGAAAATCTCGCGTCCAATCTGCGGTTTCAAGCACTTCCAAACATCGGCCTCAGCATTCTTGTATTGAACAGGTTTCATCTTGCATTCCTCTAGAGCATGTGTTTCGACGGATCAGCTTTACAGTCCTGTTTATCAAGTACATAATTCTTACCAGTTCACCGTAGAAAATGCTAGTCACGTGACGGTAGCTCCAAATGCGTGAAATCGAAGAGTCTAATGGGCGCTGGAAATTTGAATGAATACTTATAGCAGACTGATTTCAATACCATGGACAAAGTGACATAGCACGTAATTTAGCTAATGAGATTTTGCCAGAAAATAATCGTCAAATTCCCTGTTCATTGTTGATTGTACCGGAATTGTAACTCATACGAGGTGTAAGGACAGAGAATGCGATACATTGCAAAGAGGCCAGAAATTAAATATAGACTTTAAAGCCGCTCAGTTCCCAAAAGAAACCGGAATTTGGTCGAGTAACTAAATGAAAGCCTCCGAGCTTGAACTAATTCCACGGCTGGTCCCAGATGGGGAATCGGTCATCATAATATCCCATTTGAAAAACTAGGCATTTCATATTCAGTAAATAGCTGCTTCACAATTTAACATTTTCTGTTTACAGAATGCAAAGCACGATGCCAGACTACAAGCTCTCTATAAGAGGATTACCGAAAATCGCTACTTCATCAAATCTGCAATCGAAGGCGTGACGTTAATACGAAATGATCCACGATATATTGTAATCCACGACTCGGGAATACTTCACCACATAGCCTCCCAGGATTGCGAAAACCTGCAGATCCTACCCATTGAGTTCAAATCAGAGCCTTCGGGGTTTGCAGTTGCTCCCGGTCGGGATTTTGAGAGACCGTTTAGTGATTAGTAAGTTTGTTCAATTTATAACAGTTGGTCCTGCATGACTTCATTTACAAAATAGTTCAACGCAACTCCAGTAGAAAAAATTACCTAGGTATCTGGTCGTTGGCTTGTTCGCTGAGCTGGGCAATTTGATTGCAAACGTATCATCATCAATCGAGGTGACATAATCAGTGCGTTATTGGGGAGCGTAGTTGTGCGTAGCGGTGGGTTAGTGGCTGTGCGTTGAATGGTGTTACGTGTGTGCTGATATACGTGCTGGTAGCCGGGGATGACCTTTGACCACGATGAGTTATCAGGTCGGGCGGTTCCACTGGTTGTTCTTTTATCCCGTATCCTCATTCGCCGATGCCCACGTGACCTTTGAGCTTGGTATCTCTCGCCGTCGTGGTGTGGTCGATGTTGGAGTGACCTTTGTCCTTCCGAGTTCCGGCTTGTGACCTTTATTGACTTGACTCCGAGGTGTTTCTTCGTTTTTGAATCCAATATTCGGGCCTTGATATCTAGGTCTCTATTTAAGTTGGAGTTCCATAAAGGGTGTGAACACTTCAAAAATGATGCAACTCGCTTATATATATATATATATATATATATATATATATATATATATATGAGAAAGATTCTTCGCTTTTCAGAAACAGCCTTCA
>NW_008751677.1:2405524-2419686 GCF_000715545.1 Opisthorchis viverrini
ATATATATATATATATATATATATATATATATGAGAAGGATTCTTCGCTTTTCAGAAACAGCCTTCAGACGAAAATTGTAAAGAAAGCGTAGACTATGAAGAGGGATCATCGGTCGTTCCCTTAGTGCACATGAATGTAGACAAAATAAATAAATATTTTCATGTTAAGAAGTTGGTTCACATGAATAGTATTTCGACCACAAATGCCATATTGAACATCTCACAGTGTGTTATCAATATCCCCTTGTTTGGTGTCATACCGAAAACGACTCAGTTTCAGTTTCAATACGTTTTGCTCTGTTCGTCCTCAAATTTAGCCTAAAGCACCTTCAGGAAACTGGAACAGTGCACCGAACTTTCAGAAAATGGTGGTTTTTCTCAAAGAATTGCAATACCATGGAAGCACAATACCGTCAAGTAACATTTCATGACGTGTGTGGTGAAACCCTAATTCTTTTGCTAGCCATGGCGCTTTCGGTACTCGTGCTTGGCTGTGAGAACTTCTATTACCGAATCCTCAGTAAGCGAATTCAGGAGTGCAAAAGAAAGGTAGATGCTGAACAAAATTCGGAAGCAACAGAAGGGGAGGTGGTTCCAGCTGGACCAAGGCGACTGAGTGTAAACATGTTGGATGCACTTCCAGAGACGTGGGCAAACGAATTTCGCTACGCAGGCCGACGGCGAACATTCTGTTCTCAGAACACCTCGACGACTAGTCTTCTGCAAATATCCCAAAGAGAAACACTAGCAAACAAAAAATGATACCATGATTCCATTTGAGGTTTCTGAAACCCATAGCTGAAAAATTCAAAATTTTTCACTCCGTCAGTCTCACTGTCATTGGTCGGTTTAAACGTGGTGGTTGTTTAAACACACAGTATGTCAAACATCTTCGTGTCTTACCTTTATTTCACTATTCAAAACCGGAAAATATATACTTATTTCCAATCGTACTAAAACGTCGTCTGAGTTCATCAGCTTTCAGTTCTTACATGACTAAAATACTTGACATTTTCCAGTCATTTCATAACATCTGCTTTCACGGACATCTGTTGTCTATTGTATTCAATTGTATTGTAATGCATTGTATTGTCTACTGAAAAGATAGTAATCAGAACCCGTACCCGCAAATGTACACGTTTCCTCGCGGCCACCTAGATGTTTGGCTCTTCAGAAATAAGGTTCAATAGCTAGGGTGTACCGGTTCAGAGGGATGGAGTTGGTCAGGTATACCTCCAGGGAAAGACTCTAACCTTGCATGCAAAAGTGACATTTCTGACCTCAGAGTTAAAGAGACTCTTAGTCAGCGAAGCTAGATACCTTTGGCAAGTTTAGCCATGATCAGCAGCAGTTGAAAAACATGAAAACGCCGAGGTAAAACTAGAAAACACATAGGCCATGAAACAGAAGGAAATCAAGATGTCTACTTTGGCTCAACAGTTACACATTGGGTATAACGAGTACGAAGGGAAGAAGGCGAAATTGCGATGTTCGGTTCTATTGTGTGACATGGAAAAGCGATAAGCTTCCTTCGTGTATACTGAAGAATCCAGTGTATTCCACTGTTCAGTTCCAAATCCGAATGTGTTTGTTCACAGAATGGTAATAACAAATGCAATTAAAGCACATCATTTACTTGGAGAACTATGATACCCTAACTTCACTTCCGTTCAGAAACAGGAACCTCTGATTTCTGACCAAGGGGTTCTTAAAACAACCAGAAACAGCACGGAAAATCGCCGAGACAAGTGGTGAACTCAAGCTGGAAGTAGCAAGGTCTGAGTCGTATAGATCTGTGAAACCTGTAAGTGAAATGAAGGGAGACGTCATTACTCATATAGCTGTGGATTCAAAATAGACCGAGGAAAATAGAAACTGCGAAACTATGAGCCTACGACAGTTTGTTCTGATATTCTGTGGGGTTTCGGAGAGTTGTGATCTCAGGAGGTGTAGAGAAAATAGACGGTGAATAACCTGTATGACGTAGTTTTACAAGGGAAACAAATATAAGGTTATTTGGTCTAAACGGTTCCAAGGATTCAAACCTGAGTTTGTTCATACTGAGGACAAATTCTCACTATATGACCAAGAGCTGATGTGTACGCTATGCTCCAAAACCTTCGCATGGGCTTTCAAAAACACATACGGATGAGGAACTGATATTTTCCCGCTGTTTTGGGTCGTTACCGAACTGTACAGTTCATGTGGCCCATCACTAAAAGCAATCGATTGTTTCGTCGTGCCAGCTAACTTAGAATTTTGGGTAGCCTTTTGGGTTTCCCAAATCATCTTCCAATCGACCAGCTAAGCCTACGTTTCTAAATGTTCCTCGTTGGCCACCTAGCCACGTTTTCTTGATGACTGATAGTCACTTAAAATAAATGTGTTGTAGAGCTAGTGCGATAACCATTGTTTTGGATCATCCGGAGGAGAATAGGAATTGAGCCGGGATACAAATGGAATTTGGTCAGTCCTCGTATGAATTGGACCGACTCCTGGTAAGCTGGAAGTTGTGGAGCTTGGTACCCTCCTGGTTGGAATCCACACGAATTTCTCTAAGCGCAATGGACCCCAGTGAAATAATTACTTCCAGTTGCCATCACTTGCTTCCACACGCCTCCAATTTCTCCTCACTTCTTCAATGAGACCTGCCTTTGTCATGGATGAATGGCACCTAAGCACCAGCTTTAAATACTGGATGGCCGTTCGCCTCATTGAAGTGATTGACAATGAAGACGAAGATGATGGAGACAGTAGCAATGGGCCTTTGAGTAATAATTCATCAAACTGGACTAAACTAGGCATCAGATGCATATATATGTGGATAAAATATTTACCCAGCAAGTCAGTGATCAGCTTTGGGGATCAAGCCATGTGCCAGAGATAATAAAGAGATTAGAAATGACCGTATCTAAGTAGGTGGAACTTAAGAGAACCGTAATACAAAACCAAGCCGTATTCAACCTATGGTGTCTGATCATATCATGATAGTTATCCAAGTTTCAATACAGGTCGAAGACGGTCTGGCAACTGAAGAGGTTGGAATATGCATTAGCAGAGGTGTTTGGTTGACCACCCATATTGTTGACGGAAGAGTTTACCTTACTCCTCCCAGCTCACTGATCGGTAACCATTAACCACTTAGACACGCCTGGTAGTATTGTTTGTCCGCTGTTGTGATTAATTCCTTTATGACTTTGGTCTTTTCAGCAAACAGACAGTTTATAGTCAGCCAGTATCAATCAATAATTCCATGGGTTCACAAATCCAAGTAAGAATGTGAAGCGCATTCAGACTTTAACAAATTAGCTAAAGGAAAGACTAAACGGAACTTTTGTGTATCTCAGACCATTTTGAATTATCCCTCCAAGGGCTGTGGAGTGAGGTTATAACCAGAGGGGACCAAGAAGTTAGGGCGTGAATTTACTGACCGGAATATTCGTGGTTCGAACCCAACCTCTGCCTCGCGACTTGCCCTGTCTAGGCTTGGGCGACTTGACAGTATCCCAGCCCTCGTGCCTACTTCGTGTGGCATGGCATCTAGGAACCGGAAGGGTGCTACAACTGAACTTTTTTAATGCCTAAACCTACGTTCTGCTTTGTGTCGTATTAATTTGGTTCCTCGCAACTATGCAAAAACGTGCAGCTTGGTGGCAAGGTAACAGGGCGCCTATAAGCATGGGTCGGAACGATCGATTCAAAACCAAGTGTCTGGACTTGGTGAAAGTCTTTAATCTGAATTCAAAGTGTACGTACTCTGACCGTCATACTGATTGTGCATCTAGATAATTCCAGTATTAATGAGTCTACTAAAGTGTTTAGGCCCTGATTTGTGCTGGTTTTGGTCCCCAAATTCGTTCATCTATAGAAACGACAAAGTAACCACAATCTGGACCATTAAATGGGCCTAAGTGCCACAGGCCAACCCGATCGATAAAGAGGGATCTACTCATCGACTTCTCGAAAGAAACGCAAGTTTCCACGGTCTTCTCAATGCTAAGTAGGATTAACGACATCCTCACCGGCCAAGAAGGCGAACTGCGTATACAGCGTGTTCCGTTGAGTTATTTGTAGGAAGTCTAATGAAAGCTCTGCATATCGCAGGGTAAGCCATCTTACGAATGTGCTGGTAACATAGGCTGTGCAGTAGGCAGACAGAAGAGACTGAGGGATGGCATTCACCCCATGTATGTACAAGGTATAGATAAAAGTGACCGGGACACTCGACGCACTGAAAATCTCTTACAGCCATCTCATGAGAATACATTTACCGTAAAATGCCTTCCGAGTACTTCAAGATACAGCGTATTATACGATCGCAAAATCAACAAAAATACGGGCGACGGCAGAAACGTCTCTTTATTGCTTTGTTCCTGCTCGACCACTTGTTCTGTATATGCCCCTAATTGAGTGCGAACTACGAACCGGAAAATAAAAATTGATGTCATGACCAAGGAGTATAGTTGTGGTCAAGCTCAGTATCTTCAAAAAATAATTCAGTCATTGAGACGAGTGTACATTTGCAATTTTGGCTTTCAGTTAAAAATGGATAGTTGGAAATCTGGCAAATGAATATACTACAACAGATAAGCTTCCAATCAGTTGGAAAAGTATGGAAACAATTGAGAGGTCCTCAGTCCAGAAGAGCTTAGCAAATAATCAGTATTTTTCAAATGGACAAGATGACATGGTAAGCCTTACACAAAACAAAAAGAACGATATTTCTGCTAACCACTAATTGATGGGGATGAGATATTCGACTGACGAGCGTTTTTTCGTTTATGCCCTTTAAATCTAAGTTACTCTTTCCGGTAAACCTACAACAACAAATGTCAGCTAGACTGATCTAAGACCGTTCTTCACGCATTTGCCATTTTTACAACTTCTGTTCTCATCTACAACAGGATGCTTGGCGATTTATATCACCTCGGACATCAGCTTCTATGGCGTAGATTCCACATCATAACTTCCAAATTTTCTAAATCTATTTTGCGTATAGTGAATGTTTCGCAGTTACTGAGCCCCTCGGTAACACCAGAAATTCATTTGTGCACCTCAGCGGCTTGTTTATATTTCTCTTGTGTTTTCCAATTGTAATGTGAAGTTCTCCGGGCGTCTGTCCTAACAGGACGTTTGTGGTGTTTCGTATATTTCTATTGATTTCATTATAAGAGTGCGTATTTAACCAGTTGCATAAGAGCTTTTTGTTTGAATACGAAAAACTACAAAAACGCGCACCCGCACAACTTCACGCAATACAAACGATTACACGTGCTCCGACTTTCTCTTCTAATTTCGTTCGCGCTTACAGCGCTTATTCACGATTTTCATGTGCTAGCTCTGGTATCAAAACATTTCAGACTATTTTCAGAATTTACTATATGTGTGAACAGTTTAGAAGTAGACCCCTTGACAGCCATGATTGGATTATTGTTCATTCTCTGACCTGGGCCACCGACGAACTATTTTAAAGATAACAATTTATGGTGAATCAGTTCCTTTTGACCTTCTTTATTGTTGTGCACTCAATCTAGCGTTTTTATTTTCATTTCTTTGCCACACACTCCCAGGTAAAGTGGTCGTTTGTGTAACCAGACCACTACACCTTATCGCAATCGTTGCACTTATTTTTTCTATGGACAGTCCGTGGTGCTGTTAGCCGGAAGGCGATCTTTTAGTCGCGGCAGTGTATAATGGAGAGTATTTATCTTCTGGAACACTACTGCTATGTAATCAGTACTGTGAATCTTTCGAACGACCTTGATTGTCCACGTTCATATGGATTAATAGCAGTCCCAAACCACTCCCTTTGGGTTTTCCCACCGGTACCCTTAACCATTATGATTGACGCCCGATCAAACTAGCTGTCCCTGCGCAACTCCAAAGTTTATTCTTCACGTCAATTTGGGCTGTTTTTCGACTATGCTCTTTGTGCAAACGCCCTTGCTCGGCTAAATAACTATTAAATTAAGAATATAAATTAAATTAGAATTAAATTGCCCTATTTTCGAGGATGTGCTATCTAGAGAGCGATACTGCGATAAGAGTGGTCAATATACACTGATCTCAGATTCAGATTCCAAGAAATGAAAATCCCTCCGTCTTTACGAATGAAACGGGTACCATAGCAGATTGTTTTTTTTAATATTTCGCACGCTAGAGGTTGTGCTTAAGGTAGAAGTTCGGGGTGCGTATACCGCTTGCGAAGCAGCCGTTCAATTTTATACTTTTCTGGGTGTCCGGCCCATGTCTACAGTCGGCAGATCTAAAAATTTGAGTACTGAAAAGCGGATGAGGAAAAAAGCAGGACAATGAAGGAAAAAATTGGCACCATAGATCAATGAGCGCATTAGAACTGCTGCTTGGCTGATCACACGATGCGGTGGTCAAAGAGGTATGAGCGTATGTTTAGTCGTGGATTTGTGTGCCAACTAAGACACGGCCAGAAAACTATAACCAAGCCCGGTGTGCAAGCAAAAGCCTCAAAAGCCTCGCCGCGAGACAACGTAGCCTGCAAAAGACTAACGAAGTATGCCTAATTCTTCTAACTTCTCAATCCTCCCTTCTACTGCCTTCACTGTCTAATCCTAGGACTTAAACCATCGTAGCCCATATATATCAAGCTTTATCTCAACGACCGTCACCATCCATTGCATCAGGACGTTATAACAGCACAGACTAAGCCCAAATAGGTTCCCGCTGCGGTTATGAATCCCGAAAATCTGCTAGCTTTACGGTTATGTTCCTGCCCACATCGGACTCCGCTGTCGTTATTTTCTAGGTAAACGCCCTCGGATGTGAAATAACCCCTTTAGCTGCCACGTTGCTTTGCTCAGTCGTAGATGATGGCCTTAGTTCCAATGCCGCTGCTGCCATATCTAACACTCAGTTAATTTCCTATCCCCTCCACGAGTTGCATGCAAGGCGCCCTTGAATGCTCCATAATTCATGTGCTTATACCCTCAAAGCGCCTCTGTTATCGGCGCCGATCGGTATTTGCTAAGTGGAATCGATTTTTCAAAAATTAAAATGTTTCTGAGGTCACCAGCTTATAGCCAGAACTGTCTATATCTGATAAGTTTCCTGAAGATTTTATGTATGAATGATTCTTCAAGTGAGCGAACCTTTGAAGACATTGGTAACCGTAAATTGGAAAACAGTGCAAAAAATAATTAGATATCTCTAATTGCGGTAATATATGAATCGCTTACAACGGGCAAAATTTGCAAACAATCCTGTAGGTGTAATAGTTCCTGGAAATTTTCGGAACCCACATTGTACTCGTGGGCGCGAAATATGCTGAAGTGTCACTCCTGTAACTACGTTTTTCTTCCAACTTCTGCTCGATCACACGGATGCCACATTGCACGTTTTCCGACATCGGGAATACCTATTCCAAGTTATCATCACTACAAACACATTCATTATATCTGGATAAGTTTTCAAGGATGTCAGACGTGCAGATGATAATGACCCACGCCCGGTTGAGTTTTATGGCACTGCTTTATAACACCGTTTATCTTTTCAGGTCCTGTTTACAGCAGAGTCCGAAACCGGCCAATCACGCTGGGCTTTTTGTGGTCGTCTCTAGTAAGCCCTCCGACAGTTTACAGCCAGGGATACACATGTTGGGTTGCTCGTAATAAAATCCACCGTTGGGTCCAAACATAAACGAAGGATGCTGTATTTCCTCGCACAATATGGTGGTATGGACTCAGCTGATGCACATGACCAAAACGCAGCTAGATGTCCACGATGCCTAAGCAACCGGCTGGATGGAACCATATGCGCACTCACTTTAGGGACGAGCCTGGGGATCGTCACCCCATAGCGGGCAAGGTTGGCCGTCACAACAGTTGATGTGATGTGATATGGTGTCCGTTTCACCCAAGTGGTCACCCTGATTATTTGGCACGCCATCTGGGTTGAGGCTCAGTATCCTCGATCACCGATGGCAGGTCGTCCGTCATGGAGGGATTTGATGGATCCGAACGATTCACGGCTGAATATGGGTCATGGCCCTTCAAGGTTCTAGCACCTGAAATTAATTAACCAACCGGTTACGTTGTCTACGAAGGCCATCGAATGTCGTTGGTGGTGGCATGCGAACCGGTATGAGGGCACCCTTGATGCATTGGGTTGTAATCCGATAATCACCGAAATAAAGCACCAGTTGTTTATGTTCTGAATGACAAAACCCCGCCAAATTCATTGGCCACAAACTGCCCCACTCCGCATGACAGCGTTCTATAGTTCAGCAGGGCCTTGCAGGTGCCGAACCTATCTTCGGTCGGCCGTCCATTTACCGGAATTTCCTTCGTACAAAATGTAGAAACCCTTTGGTTGTGTTTAGTATAATATGAGCTGACTCAGAGGTGGCTCAAACATCTTTTCAAACCAAAAAGTTCTGGACTGCCGGAGCTTCGCGCACTGCTTTTTTTTACCAAATGCGCTCAACTTACTAGCTCCTTGAAATTCTTTGATTCTTCTTTAGTTTTACTGGCCGACCGCTGCATTTGCAGTGCGCCCGCACATAATACAAAACGATGTTGCTGCTATTATTACCCAAAGAAACCTCAAATATCAAATAATTATCCCTCATGCATTCATTAATGTCGTAGCAAGCGCCGTGAAGAATGAAAACCGCCAATTCCTGTACCCATCAGAAGCGATATCAAAAGCCATAGCACTGCGGCCGTAAATTTGAATGCGTGCCCTAAATTGGGAACAGAGATTGATTGTAACGAATTCGAACAAAAATAAGGCAGATTGTGGTGGTAGCAGTCCTAGGCAAAAATTTTCATTGCACACACAAGATTTTTGGGTAAAAGTGCATCTTCCGGCTTCGGAGCGCCGTTATAGACTCCGCCGCCAATTGTCGAGCTCCGCCATGCTTTTTCTTCTACGTAATGTTTCATCGGATTTTTCTCTTTCCATGCAGCAAATTCATACAGAGTAATCTAAATAAATCAAAATCTGGTGTTAAGATTACTTCCTGATAAGCTTGCACAAACCAAAACCACTAAAGGGCGTTTTGTGCTACAGCCCCTCAGGGCTTATACAGTGTCACCGTTGTCACCACGGCGTTCGACTCAGTTTTCTCCTTATCACTCCACCATAGTGTAACTTTCTTCCGACTAATGCTGCTTCTTCCACTTGATTCAAAGAGTCGTCGCCTGTAACAGGCGACAAACTTTCTTACTAGCCCACCTTTTACTCCAACCAGATAATATATCTGGCAGCCTGAGTTTTTGATGTATAAGCCAACACTGTGACCGTTCGGAGCATTGCCACTTGTAGACTCAGTAGCGTCCTTGAGGATAATAAACCCATGAGATTTTTAGGTAAACATCGAGATGATCGCCTTATTGCTTTGATTCGAAGTGCATCCGTATGACCTCCACCAGTCCAGCAAAATGGATGCCTCACCTGGTGCTGGGACTGGGGTTACTGGCGCTGGAATTCATACACAGGAGATCATACAGAGAACCGCTATCGGGTGCTTTCGCCGCTGGTCCAGTCCTGCTTCCTTACCGGAAATCCTGTTATGAATCCAAGAAGCCATACACACCATATACATCACACGTGGAAACCTAACTGGGTGGAGAAAATTGGTGGTGCCGCCGGCATAGTTCATTATGCACACGATATCCTTTAGCTGGCTATAGTGATATTTCAGTGACAACATATCGTCTGGGCATAAGACGCAAACAAAAAATAAAATGCGCCTCACGTCTTCACTGAAACCCCATCCTAGTATGCCCCAAATACCCATAGCTCTAACTTCAACTACTCCCAAGAGTCAGTCTTGCAAAGTCGAAATCGTAAAATGTCAAACGATCACCTATTTTGGATAGGCAAATGCTCTATTGCGACTCATTGGATCTCATAGTGTGGTTGTTGAAGATATAGTAATCGCAACTGTCACTGTTGGGTCGGACGTCAAACGCATCATCGCCAAGGCTGTCTGAACTCTTTCACTGACCATGGCTTCGATTCAAGAGGCTAATAAACGCGACGATGTGCTGCAAGAAGTCATGAAGTTCATTCAACGTGACAGAACCAGAAAGAACCTCGACTCAAACGTGCGTCAGCATGTCATCGATAGTCGATGGCTGCCTGATGGCTGCCGGTCACCGCCACCTTAGCCCCAGTCAAACGGACAAGCCGAGGAATTAGTGTATCCCCTGAAACGAGTTCTGTTGGAACCTCGAAAGAGGGGACCAACGTCAAATCAGATTGATGCTTCCCTAATCAACTACCGGGCGACACCAAATCCAGCTACGGTAAACGGGAGGTCTTTAAAGTCATATTTGATAGGAAAGTGGAAAACCTTTTTTGATGCACTGAAACCCCGGAGAGACTAGCGAGGAAAATCAATCGAAAAAAGTCAACGACAAACGTCGCACTGGACCTTCTTTAGCCCTGGAGACTCTTTTTTGTCAAAAAACACCCGCCAAACCGCTGAAGTTCGTGAGTGATATTGCGACGAAGAGAAGACACCGTCTATGAAGTGGATGTCAGCGGAACGGTGTGGATTTGGCATTCAAGTTAAATTCGGCACTGAGTTCGACCCAATATAATCCATGAAGAAACAAATCTATCGTTACACGTTCTGTTTAGAATGTTCGAGGTGAAATCAAAGAACGAGACAACTGAAACAAACAGTGAAGTCTGCTCACACGCCTAGGTCACCATCGGCCAGCACACGTTCCGAGTAGTGGCGCCCGACCAGTGGAGAGGGTGTGAAATTGTTCACGCCAGGAATGTGGACAATGATCGACAAGCGAAGGACTATAATCGGTCGGTCGGCCACCCCATGATGTGGACAATGATCGACAAGCGGACTATAATCGGTCGGTCGGCCACCCCATGTACTTATGCAGAAGCCCTCTATGTTTCACGTGATCTGACAATCCAGCTGTGTCCCGGTTTGCTTGCCTTCTCCCTAGCGCTCACTTTAGCGGGCTCAGTTCAGGCGTGATTAATGGGCGGCCACTCACGACACAACAGCGACCACATCACACAAAGGAAACACGAAGGCTGGGATGCCGCCAGGTTGCTCAAGCCTAGATAGAAGTCAACATGCAGAGGTCGCGTTCAAACCGCGCGCATTCCGGTCGGCATATTCACGCTCTAATTACTCAAAATTTCGTGAACCATGTAGTGCTGCAAGTGCACTACTGACTGCTCGATTGGGCCATTTCTGTCGTGGTGACAAAACCAACCAATCACTCGCAGAGCATTCAAAAAACTTAAGGACCGATGACATTTTTCTCATGCACAGGGTTCCAGTGGAAACATTCCGCTACTGAAATAGAAGCGTTCGTAGCGGCGCTCAAACTGAAAATTTACCTACTTTGGACCCATTCAACACAGCCAGGGTTCCGAACATTCCGCTACTGAAATAGAAGCGTTCGTAGCGGCGCTCAAACTGAAAATTTACCTACTTTGGACCCATTCAACACAGCAAAAAGGGAGAAGCAAAACGACAACTTCCAACGATGGCACATGGAGTTTCCCCTTTTTATTCTATGTAACCTACAGACCAGACACAAGAAGAAAGTAACTGACACGTTCTCTTGGAGTTTCTATGCAAACGTTCTATGCAACTCTGGTTGGATCGTGAACGCCTAGACACAACTCGGTCCCGCCGTGGAAAAAACACATACTTTAAACGATCAGTGCCTTCAAAGGGAGTACGGGGGCTGGGGAAATGCCAGGGTGCGTAAGCCTAGACAGAGGAAGTGGGGAGCCATTGGTCAAGTTCGGACCATGGAATTTCCGGTCGTTGAGTTCGCGCCTCAACCGCTGAGCAATTGTTGTTGTGAACCGCTATCAATGCAACTTCATGCGAGCAAACCCTTCATTAAAATCGCAAATCCACTATTGGTAAATCTGCGCCTCAGTGGTTGCTTCCCCAGGACCAGTTCTGATGACGAGCCGCGAAGATGTTGAGTTCCTGGCGTTTAATCCTGAGTTCCTGCCAAAAAACAGCCCTGAAACCTAATGGACCGCATCAATTGCTGACGAGGGTCAATCAAGGCTGACGTTCTCCGGAATACCTGCTTGAGGTTCAGCCATTCACTTGTCCGCTGTTACTGCTTTTCACTGCGCTTTCCGGAGTTACGAAAAGCGCCTTCACTTCACTTAGCATTTGAAAAGTTCGTGGACCCGGTTATCAAAGAAACCTAGCGAAACCTATTTCTCGCGCTTCGTGGACCACCTACCGGTTTGCTTGATACCCGCGATACAGCCAAGCCGACCTTACCCAAGCACTGGATCTCCAATAGGACCGTAGCTTTCATGGAAACCTGGTGATAGATTCGTCCTGGACGTCGCCATAACTCAACTCGATGAACTATCTAACGACCTATGAAACTGGCTGGGAAACTGGAAGAATTCGAAAGGCCGAAGAATTTGGAGAGCTGAGGTATGTTTGAAAATTCCCTAAATTGTTCTTTTCGTTTATTTCACTAGTCCGCGGAAGCATAGTGTCAGCCAAACCATCAAAGAGCAAGACAAAATTCTGTTGACCAGCTAATGAGAACGTTGAAACAGTCGGATACAATGCTTTGAATAAAAATTTAGCTGGTCACCTGCTTTCTTCATTATTTTCAACCTCCCACTACCCCCAGTGTGGACCGTTAAATTCTAATGGAAACGTTGACCATGGTTACGAAGTTCTCTTAAAAATAATATAAAAACGTTCAGCTTGGACCCTTTTGGTGCCAAGCTGCCATGTTACATGAAGAAAACACGTGAGCCGGAATACTGGCAAGTTGCCCAGGCCCAAACACGAGCAGTCGAGGCGCTGAGTTTGGGTTCGAGCCATGGACATTCCGGCGTCTAAGTTTTATTCTTTACCACTGGGCTTTATGGAGTCTTTGGAGCCCATCGCCCCTCAGAACTGTCAGAATGTCTGTACCTACTCAAGCGTCATATTGCTCTTGGCCTCGACGAGCACCCATCTGCTGTTTGACGATAGTCCTGAATTCTCTAGCCTATTTACTTCTCTCTGGGAGAAACTGCCCAGATAACTTGAGAAAGTCGGCTATAGTGTCAAACTTCAAAAACAGTAACCGTAGGGGCGTTCGCTTGTCTCCTGAAAAAAGCTTTTGTCTTCAGTGATTCCCCTTTGCAGTATGCAAAACCTTGACGCCGGAGCATCTAACCAGATTTCGACCAATTAGAGACCGCGTCGATCACATTTTCATTCCCCATCCGGTGTTAGAGCGACGCCACATGTACGTAAAAACGATAATCTTAGTTTTTCTTGATTTCAAAGGATGTTCCATTCTGTCGATCGATCCATTCCCCCAGCTATGTTTGCCTAAAAGATGTCCGGAAAACTTGTGAGCGCAATCCGATCCCTATATTCACACAATTTTGGACGTGTGAAAATGTGCGGTGGGTCCTCTGCAAGGCTCCATTTGAAAAGTCCACGGAAAGGCTGTTCACTCCACATTTTTGTTCAAAGTAACCATCAACCAAATGTTGTGCGAAGGCTGGAAAATCTTCAGACCTTCAGTGTTCAAATAATTAGTGGTGAAAGCCTTGTTGATCTGAAGTATGCAAACGATGTTGTCCGCGTACATTTTTAATAAACTAACCACGTCGTACCATATTTTTCGCGGGCCTTGTTTAGAAACATACACTTTCTGAACGTGCTCCTCATGATTCAAGGTGAAGCACTGGAAGTCTTGGGGAATTTTGCGTACCCCTGTATTTGTATTACCTCTAATGGAATTGTTTCTGATGATGTCAGCTTACGAACCTCAAAGGCCCTAATCATGTTTGCTAATTTGCATTATTTCCGCCTTGATAAGGCGCATCATTGAACCTCAATGGTCACGTGGACCCGAATTCAGTAAGGACTGTTCCGTGATATACCTGGGAGCTGGGGAGTCTTAGGGCTTTTGGCCACCGAAGTATGAGAATTTTCGATGATGTCTGATGGCGTCAACGGATTCGCAACGTGATGATTAGGGAATGAACATTCGGTCATGCAGCAGGCACTTCAGTAGCAGGCTAGAGTTTGCCGGCCTGTAGCGGACTAGGACCTGCAGCAGGCAGTAGCAGGCTAGAGTTTGCCGGCCTGTAGCGGACTAGGACCTTATCACTGTGTTCGGATAAATTAACAAGCAAAGTAACGTAACCAA
>NW_008751677.1:2419807-2420579 GCF_000715545.1 Opisthorchis viverrini
GTTCAGCAGTCAACAAACAGTTCAACGGAGCGTAAATACGCTCGTTCAGCAAGAAGTCAGCAGGGTAGCATCGAAAATTGTGTATTCGTAACGTTAAAACAAACGTCATGATACAATATGTACGAGAGTTACAAAGTGTGGTTTAAGTTCAGGGAAAATGGTAAATGTGACAACGGGTTACAGACACTACAGTCTTCTGATGACTAGCCAAGAAGTTACGGGTGCGAACCACCCTGGAGTTTCGTGGGCTGCACATTATTGATGTTTTGCAATGAAAGTTAAACAGCTGCACAGTGCTCTTCGGCGTTTGGACATAGACAGGCTTTACTTACGGACCGAAATCTCAATTGAAAGTACACCCCTCCACCCATGACGCATTTCCAACTTATTCTCAAGTGTTCAATAGTCACACCACTCTCGTCCAAACGGCCTTCCTCCTGTTCTGGCGTAATTATTTCGGTAAGTCCACACCAGAGGTAAGCACTGGACTTGAGTTCCGTTCTTATTGAAGCTCATCAGCAGTGCATATCCAATGGCCGTGCCGGGATTGGAACCCCGGACATCTGACATGCGAGGAGAGCGTGTAACCACTACTCCACCAACGCACGTTGGACGCATCTGAATTCTCACGCCTAAACAGGCGAACGTGCTAACACTTGAGCGATGTGATTGGTGTGCCCGACTGATCGAACGACAACCCAGTAACTGCCCTGGTTGTGACAATCGATTGACCCGCCAGTCAGGACTTCCCAGTCAGGCAGCGTGACACACG
>NW_008751677.1:2423721-2433119 GCF_000715545.1 Opisthorchis viverrini
AATAGTCCACTACACCGATCCAAATGCAGTAACTGGCTGTGAAAGGAAATATTCACTTGTCGGAATTTCCCACAGATGGTTCCGCGTGCGTGATATATTCCACGGTAGGAAAATTATTCGCGGCTAAAAATGTCACAGGTATTTATTGTGACGTTCAACAGTTGACACAGATACAGAGATTTGGTCCCAGTGGTTCAGCAGTCAACAAACAGTTCAACGGAGCGTAAATACGCTCGTTCAGCAAGAAGTCAGCAGGTAGCATCGGAAAATTGTGTATTCGTAACGTTAAAACAAACGTCATGATACAATATGTACGAAAGTTACAAAGTGTGGTTTAAGTTCAGGGAGAATGGTAAATGTGATAACGGAATGCAAACACTACAGGCCGATTGGTTGATATTCGAGGTGTAAGAGTGGTTGTGAGGAGAAATTCAACGCGGATAGCGCTTTAATGCTCGCAGTTAAGTTATGCTATTCCCTATCCCGCACATGATTGGCGTAAATTTCTTGACGTTTGCCGGTCAGACTCTGGACCCGACATCCAATCATAATCGAGTATTGGCCGAATTCCGAATAACTAATAGCGCATCCGGAGGGTGTGAGGGTTTCTGCCGTCGCCGATTACACTGTATATACGATGCGCTGTACAAATGTTCTTGACACGGTTTTGGGCGGTCTAGAAGCTTGAGTGGTTGTTTTAACTGGAGCGCTAGTTTGGGAGCTTCAGACCGAGGACTAATCGTAGGGAAATACCGTCATTACAGTGGTTATGACGCAAACTTACTGATCATTATGTTCGTGGTTCAAATTCAATCCCGGCGTCTCGATTGCTCCTGTTTGGGCTTCGACAACCTGATAGAACTTCAGCCCCGCCAGTAGCATGGCAGCTAGACACAAATGTATTAAAGCTGAACGACGACGACTTCAAAAGTCTAGTAATACCGGCTACTGTGGTTCAGGCTTGTGTTACACATATCGGCTCGTCACCTACCGAGACTAATATTTTTGTCTCCATTGAAACGGTGCAAACTATGAGGTTGAAAAGAAGTTAATTGAAGACTGGTGTGAAAGGGTTTACGACGAGCACGTGTATTGCTGGTGCGGTCCGCCTTCCAGCATGGGATTTCCGTAACTTCCATTGCTCCGCTTATCTGAGGGCGTTGCGAGAAATGGCAACTATTTCCGGAGTGTTTGGAGGTGTAGACACTTCAGGATGCTTATGGTCCCCCTGTAGGTCCCTCTCGTCAACTCCCTCTTTCCACATTAAGCATAAGTAAATGGACTTTGTGGTCGTACGGCAGTGAAGCATCAATGTTAGCACCAATATTTCTCTGTCTGATAACCCCGACAGTAATGATGACGTCGCAATCGTTCGCCACCATTTTGAACTCTCTTCATGAGGCCTTTTTGACCATCTACAACGATTGTTCATAGAATCTCACATTTATTTTTGGATTCACGGATTGATACACAGGATCGAGGCGTTTGCCCATTTTTCCCGGGTCAGTTTTGTTCTCGTTCAGCGGCTGTCATTCACCTAGAAGACACAAGTGAAAAAGGGTTTAGCACTGCTCTTTATGTTCTCAAAACGGGGAAGTGCTTGCCAGCGCGAGGATTCGCATAAATAAGTATCTAGTAGTGTTTTGAACTGAGTTCTAGAAGGAGCGTGGAGAACTCGAGTCTTACGAAACTCAAGGGGAGATCCTACACTGAATCAAGGTGTTCCTATCAGACAGATCATTCAGAGTGAAGTTAGGTTCTACCTACTCTTCTCCAGCGTCGGTCTTCATTGGAGTTTCTCAAGGCTCCGTTTTGGGACCACTGCCGTTTCTGATCTACGGCAACGACCTTCCAGATGTTCTTGTAATTCCATGTCTGCTTTTTGCGGACGATTTTAAATCCTGGAGTTCCAATGCCAGTGCCTTCAAATAAATGTAGACGTCGCAATGCAGTGGTCGTTGGACTGGCACCTTCCTCTGAATGATGAAAAGTGCTCCCATTTGTCGTTGGGAGGAGACTCAGCGGATGCCCTTGTCATGCATGGCGAGAAAGGACCAGAAAACATCACGATGATTGATGCCAAAAAGGATTTGTGCATGTGGCTGTCTTCAAACTTGCCCTTCTCAATGCACCATGAGAAATCGGTTCAAAAGTCATTCGTCATTTTGCGGATGATTCGGTGCACATTCTCCCGTATTGCTCGCATGGACTTCCAAATACTCTATGGGGCCTACATCACACCGCTCCTTGAATACGCCGACTAAGTTGTCTACTCAGGACGCACGAAAGGTGTTCGGCGAGCCGCTACGTAAATGGTTGCCGGCCTCAAATCCGTGGACTACGAAACGCGTCTCGCGGTGCTTGACATCTTTCTCCTGGAGTATCGTCGCCTCCAAGGGGACCTAATTCTTGCTTACACTCTATTTGAACAAAGCTTGGTCAACAGGTTTTTCACCATTGACACAGCAAACACACGGCGGGGACATGGAAGTACTTTTCGTCATTCAGAGGAAGGTGCCAGTCCAACGACCACTGCATTGCGACGTCTACATTTATTTGAAGGCACTGGCATTGGAACTCCAGGATTTAAAATCGTCCGCAAAAAGCAGACATGGAATTACAAGAACATCTGGAAGGTCGTTGCCGTAGATCAGAAACGGCAGTGGTCCCAAAACGGAGCCTTGAGAAACTCCAATGAAGACCGACGCTGGAGAAGAGTAGGTAGAACCTAACTTCACTCTGAATGATCTGTCTGATAGGAACACTTTGATTCAGTGTAGGGTTTTCCCTTGAATCCCGTAAGACTCGATTTTGTGTATCAGTGGGATGTGTGAGACCCGATCGAATGTTTTCGAGAAGTCGAAAAATATGGCATCCGGTATGAGTCCCTCGTCCTTGGGTTGGGTTAAGCTATCCATAAACACGATCATGTTTGTCACTCAAGAACGGTTTGGGAAAATCCATGTTGTGCTGGAGACATCAAGTTGTTGGAAGTAAGGTGATCTAGAATAGCTCGTTTTAGAATGCGTTCCATTACTTTGCACGGTACGCTAGTGAGGCTTATAGGCCTGTAGCTGCCAGGCGATAGTTGGTCACCAGTTTTGTAGATTGGCGTGACAATCGCCTCCTTCCAAGCAGATGGAACGCGGCCTTCGTCAAGCGACTGACGAAATATCAGGTATAAATTATTTTCCAGTGTAGATGACGTTTCCTTCAGGATCCTTGAATGGACCTCATCTGGCCCCAAAACGCAGAATGGGTTGATCTTGTGCAAGAGTTGACGAGTGTCCACCGTAAAGACCAAGTCGGTTAGGGACTGTTCGTAATTACGCCTTGACAAGACTTGATGTGACGAGGACTCGGGTTGAATATGGACCTGCACAGTGTTTTCTGTGAACCTCAGGTACCACTGTTGGGTCACTCGTGTGTTCTCTGTTCCTGTTCTTCAAGGAGAACGCGGATGTCTCATGTATTCGAACAGCACTTTTCTGCTTTTCCGGGCGAGATCCAGAATGGTGGCTTGTTTTCGTAAGCTCCATAGACGGATTTCTAATTTACAGCTGTTCCGCATTTTACGAAATACCGGTTCATGTTCTGTGTCCCCTATAGTCAACTTTTTAAAAAGAAAAGTTGAGACCTCTTTTCCAAAAGACGCCGAATCCTTTTAGGTAGTCTGCGGCTCATCCGACTGCGCGCTGGTTTTTGGGACAAATATCGCATCAGCCTCGTGAACTTCCTGGACAATGGTCCTATACTAGTCTTCCACCGATGCTGGTCCCAAACGCGGGACCCGAGCAGTCACAGCAGCCAAATTCACTGGGATTCCTTTGAAGTGAGTCACCATAAGCCCTGGGATACTGCATTCCAGGCAGAGAGTGCATTGTAGGCACGGCCATTTACGGCAGTCACAACATCGTGGTCGCCCGGTTGGTCCACTAGTTCTGTGATAAAGTCAGCATGATCCAGAAATCTGGATTTCCCGTGTACCGTAGCACCTCGACGAAGAACAGCAAGTCTCCGTATTGTGAGGCAGCAAGGCGTTTTCCCCAAGCGGCCAGCATGTCCATATTTATGGAAGCAGCGATGCTTCCTTCCCCCGAAGAAGGATAAGTTAGGAAAGATCGGCCCTAAAAATCACACACTCCAATCCCCCAACGGTTGACCGCGACCGCCAGCTCACTATTCAATATGGTCGGAATACTTTTAAAATGAAAGGGTCCGGTTTTGCTCAAAAGGCACCTGTTGTGCGCAGGCGCATTAGTAGTGAGACAGTAATGCCTTACTCAGCGTCCACGCGCGAGGCAGGCTCCATTTGGCCTAGTGGGTTGAACTGTTGAGTCATTGGCTCCAAGGAAGGTTTCCAAAGAAAACGCTAACAGCCGCTGCCTCGTGGTTTATACTTTTGAGTCAAAGGCTCAGCCAACCCCCCTTTTTCGCCTTGGACAACCGGGAAGTGTCATTCGTCCTTACAGCTCTTCTCTCAGCGACCTTCCCTCACATCCCTTCCCTGTTCTTAGATTGATGCTATGCGGTCAACCCGTCTACTAGTCCCCTGGCTATTGTTCGCGTGTAAAACATCATCCAGGAAGGTAAACCAATATAATCCCTTACTTCAGGAGATGTGGTGCACGTTGCAGCCTTTATTCTGCGTTCTCTATATCAAATTGGGCTGCGGTCATCCCTTGCTGAAAGCCTGCTTTCCCTCTGTCGATGTATGTCGTGTCTCCAAAACACATACATGACTGTTATAGTTGCTGATTCACCGATCTGTGGTATCTGCTGCTGACCCGCTCCCTAGCGTCGGAATAGACTGACAGAAGGGAACACAACATCTATATTCCGAACAAGCGAATGAGTGCAGGAGAGTGCAAGATTTACAACGGCCCTAAGCTATTCAAAGGGGACTTTATGACATTGATCCAGGCTGATAGGCGTTAGTGAACACCCATCAACATTGATCGTGCCTCTATGACGTGCCTGAACGCTGATCACACTCGGTCGTGCTTCTGTGGCGTGCATGAACACTCATCGGCTTTTGTTAAGTTGATTAAATGATTGACTGGCCTGGATTCTTGCCGGCTTTCCTATTGAGATTTTGGTGCAATTTTAGGTTCCGGGCGTCTTGGGGTTATTTTCAGGAATACCACCTTCCTGATAAAGACCCTACTTCGGTCTGCACTTCAAGCTGCTCAGGATGAGCTCAGATGTTTCACATTTTACTCTCTGGGTATCTAATGGTCCTAACGCGATGGCTCATGTTATCTTCAGTGTGGCAGTTGCACTCAGTCCCAGGACTGAAAGCGCCTTATTGGACTGGATCCCAGTAAACAGTCGTATTTGTGCTGTGCGGTTGTCTGGTTCAATTAAGTTGAACCCAGGTTGATGTGGTAAACGGTGTTCGTTTGTCGTATCAGCATACGCCCCAACACATGGCAGTTCTGAGCCTGAGAAGGACGATTTTTACCAAGATATTTCACGCCTTTTTCGGTTTGCAAGAAAGACGGTTATACTAATCCTGACAAGTGATATGAATGCCCAAGTCAGGAAGAAACACAGTTAGGTGTTAGTTTTGGAGTTTCTTCCGAGCGCACGGATAATGGGAGCGGCTTCATTTGTGTGCGGTGGAGAGATTGTTGCAAATCCCCAATCAGGCGTGGTGGCATCAAACTTCCAAAACTTTGATTAATTTCTGCTTCTCTGAAAACCGAACTGTCGGGGTAGTTAACATCAAATATATGAAAAATCAAGCTAGAAAGTTGATCCGAAGTACAGCCTACAAGAGCAGCTCTGTATGGTGTATCAGAGTAGCACGAGGTTGTTTTTTGCTCATTTTTGAGCAGTCGTTCGAGTTTGTGGTGAACTGGGTTTTGCGTTTCTACCTTGTTAACTACTGGGGATCGCCCCTCAGGATCGATTTGACCAGGTCTACTTGTCGGCCCCTATGTTTTCAGTCTTCCCTAATAAGTTTTTTTTTTTCATTTTCGGACGTGTGTCTACAAAAACTGCGTTGCAGCTAACATGCCCCTCCATCTTTTTTAGCGATCTTCTACATCTTCACATGCTGCGGTTGACTGGCAGCATTGTGAAGCTGTCACAATCATTTCGATTCCTTAGTGCCTCCGAATTTCAAAATCCGATTGTTTTTACCAGCAGCTGCATACAGGTGTGATATTTACTCATGTATTCATTCATTCCTTAAGCGCTTGAAGGCAATCGAACGCTCATCTAACTCTATACTGCGCATCCTTGTCGATAACGGTGGTTGTTCCGGCTTTCAGTATAAATTTGAGTTGACCGAAGAACCCACTCCAAGTGATCGGTATGTTTCTCCACAATCTGATCATTGCCATAGAGTTATTGAACAAGACGGTGTGCGGGTGATCGTGGACGATGTCTCCTTGGGCCTAATAGAGGGGTCCACCTTGGACTACGAAGATGAGCTCATACGCAGTGGCTTTCGAATTACGAAAAACCCTCAAGCGGAAAAGGGATGCTCCTGTGGAGTATCGTTTGCACTGAAAATGGACTGAATACCTATGCACAGCTGTCGTACAAAACTCTTGATTTCTAGTTGATACCGTTGTCTTTCCTATGAAATAAAACTCCAGACACTCCCTCCCCATTGTCTCGACCGGTCGTTTCTTCCCTTTTATATAGGCGGTTTCTTATCGTTTTTTTCAGAATGGTCAATTCTCCCGTCTATCCCACCGACTCCCTGTCTTCACCGAATTCTCAGGGCCTATCCAGTGCATCTGTGACCGAACATTGTTCGCCGGGTACTTCATCACAAAATGCCGTTGATTCACCTATTCAAGATGAATATGGACAGACCACAGTCCCGTGCGACATTTCAGCGTCAACTCTCATCGACCCTGTTGCTGCTACTTCACAACCCACAAACGAGGAAGATGTACTACGAGACTCTGTTAAATACATTACTCCCTTGGAAGCCTTTATTTCAATAAGCGAACAAAATATACAAAAAGTTGCCGAGATTTCCCCGGAACACGTTTTATGCAACAGCTCGTTTGCGGCTAGTGAATCAGCGGCCGATGATTCCCTCTCTCTCCACCCGGATTCTATATTGAACCCTCTTTCAACAGCGGACGAAGTTGAGGAGGAAATGTATGAGGAAATATATGAAAATGTTCCTCCTCCTCCAGATTGGTTGCGTCAGGCACCCAGGATCATTGCGTTTGCGGAAAAGGAGTATCATGTTCCCAGGACCAAGGTCCCTTTAGATAATTACCTACGTGGCTGTCAGTGGTGAGTGCGTTTCAGTAACCCAGTAACGTGCACACCAAGTTTGGGTCTATTGTACAAATGCGAGATTGTAGTCTGGGAAACAATGCACTGCTTACTTACTGTGGCGCTTCACTAACCTCAACCACGGTACATATAAGCACCCTAGATACGTGCGTATTTTGATGAATCCAAGGCACATGTGCACTCCTCTCTCTCACGAATAAACAGTTCCTAAAATGAAATGGTTTCATTCAACCTAAAAGGTCATTTACGCAAGGATACCGGTGCACAGGTGTACATACTGGAATTCTCAAAGACTGCATACCTCATCGCCGTGTGCCATATACCTAAGTTATTCCTGCGCTTGATCTTGAAAACTTGTACTTAGGTCTTGTGCCAGATCCATTCGTTAGTCACTTCCTAGTAGTATTTTTAAATATTTTGCTGGTCACTTCGCCAGCAGCTGAGTTTCAAGAAAGTGAATCCCACTCAAAAGTACCTTTGAGTTGTCGAAGTACGATGTTTATCGGTGCTTTTTTTCGGAACTTCAAGGTCAGCATACTTTTGGTACTTAATCTTTGGTATACTTAACTTTGTAACATAACTATTCGGGAAAGCTGTCGGTCGCTGTGTATTAAAGACAGTTCTTCACTGTTGCGTACCTGTTAAAGCTTGTGTATATTCAGTGAAGATTTTTTATCACCAGTTTAATTCACATGTAACAGTTTGGGCCGGATGATTGCACTGCCCGCAGTCTCTGGGATGATACAGGTTTGGATTCCGTTGGCCTCAATTCCGAGCATTTTTTCATCTTTGCGAACTCCATACCAGCCGTTTTGATTAGGGTGCTTCAGGAAGATTAGCCGGTTCCAATGTAACCACTGATACGTACTTACAACATCTCTCTCGTTCCAATCCAGATGCACTGACTGCTTGAAATATTAAAGCGTTCATTGGAAGCTTGAACTAAATTCACTGTTCCCCATGCTCTTCAACATAGCAGTATTTCTGATTTAAAACATATAGGAACTGGGTGCGATATCGTCTATCTCTTGCACACTTATGAATAAGTGGGAACCTATGTACGCTTCTTCGTTTCTTCCGTCACAGGTCTCCGGATGGTTCATGTATCCTCACAAACAGTCGGGACAACATCCTAAGAATCTTTAACCTTCCAAACGTCCTACTTGCTCAGGAGACTCCTTCTGTTGACGCCGAATTGGAAGAAATGGTAAGCAATTTGGACACATTCTATCTGGTCCTCGCTAGTCTTTGAACCATTCTGGTGGACACGTATTTTTTGCTGTTGTTTGTGATCACTGCATTTTAAATACTGTTTCTTCGTCTTTTATGTACAAACTAGAGTGCAGTTTTAACAATGCGCGAAAGCGATTTGGTTTACGATTATACTTGGTATCCAGGCATGAGTTCAGCGGATCCGTCAACCTGTTGGTAAGTATCCCTTGCGTACTCGCTCATCAAACTGATGTTTTTGCCATTGATACTCGTCATCACCTTGTCTATGGTTAGTAACGAATGAAGAGTGACCTGTCCATGTAGATCGTTAATGGCATGAACAATCGAAAAAAATCTGATGAACGCTGTTCTCTTCACTCAACACTTATCACACTTATGGTACACGTAATTCACACAGTGAGTAACGTTTATATATACATATATATATATATATATATATATAGCATGCCGGAGTGGACCGAAAACCAGATGGGTTAACCGTCGCCCGCTAGCTGTGCCTATACACTGATAAAACGCAAGTGTTCAGAATAAACCGTCCCAGGAGATAGGATGCGAACCTTTTTTCGGTGATTGTCGTTCTCATGAGCTTTACCGGGTCGCAAAGTACAGAACACTCAATCACCTTGTGTGTGCAGCTTTTTCACAACCTGATGTTGTCCGTTGTCGGCTGAATACCAGGAAAGTGAGACAGATGTAGGCATGGCTGCCAATCTAAATTCTTTAGAGAAGCCACTTCGAAGAGACTGGGTCTCATCGGGGTGTAGCGGTTCGTGCACCTATACGGGGAATTATAAATATACGGGACTATACGGGGGAATGGTTTACTTTGACATCCAGGGAGTTTATCATACCAGGTCAATAGCTGCAGCTTTGATAAGCAATCCCATGGTCCTCCG
>NW_008751677.1:2434382-2467217 GCF_000715545.1 Opisthorchis viverrini
GAGTGACCTGTCCATGTAGATCGTTAATGGCATGAACAATCGAAAAAAATCTGATGAACGCTGTTCTCTTCACTCAACACTTATCACACTTATGGTACACGTAATTCACACAGTGAGTAACGTTTATATATATATATATATATATATATATATATATAGCATGCCGGAGTGGACCGAAAACCAGATGGGTTAACCGTCGCCCGCTATGCCTGCCTATACACTGATAAAACGCAAGTGTTCAGAATAAACCGTCCCAGGAGATAGGATGCGAACCTTTTTTCGGTGATTGTCTCATGAGCTTGTGCCTATACACTGATAAAACGCAAGTGTTCAGAATAAACCGTCCCAGGAGATAGGATGCGAACCTTTTTTCGGTGATTGTCGTTCTCATGAGCTTTACCGGGTCGCAAAGTACAGAACACTCAATCACCTTGTGTGTGCAGCTTTTTCACAACCTGATGTTGTCCGTTGTCGGCTGAATACCAGGAAAGTGAGACAGATGTAGGCATGGCTGCCAATCTAAATTCTTTAGAGAAGCCACTTCGAAGAGACTGGATCTCATCGGGGTGTAGCGGTTCGTGCACCTATACGGGGAATTATAAATATACGGGACTATACGGGGGAATGGTTTACTTTGACATCCAGGGAGTTTATCATACCAGGTCAATAGCTGCAGCTTTGATAAGCAATCCCATGGTCCTCCGAGTTGTGCGTTGGGACAATGACGGCAACCTATAAAACCCTGTACTGCCATGTTAGTATGCTGACACCCATTTGTCGTTTCGTGGTCAAGCTTTTGATCCAAATGTTTTGGTTGTTGCCCTAATCCCTTTTGGTTCAAGTGTAGGCACCTTGATAGTATCCCGGCGTAGAACCATGAACCCCACGAATGCTGTCCTGTCACATCGGCCGTCGCGTAGTGCCACCACTCGTGTCGCCGAGCGCCTCGGTGACTCGTTTGGCAGCATCTTTGAGACAATCTCGAGAAAGAGATCTTCATCGGCTTATGTCCCAACGGACGGTAGCTCCGAATCTTCCAAAGATAGCTCAACCTATTTTCCACCGGGATAAAAACTCAGGCAACATTCTGGCCGCTGGGACATGAACGCCTAGAAAGGCATGCTTAGCGCTCCTGAGGTCCAGTTGGGTGGTCGTTTTGTATTAGGCGCAATACGAGCCGACAACAGAAAACGTTTGCTGCAGTCGTGTGCTGAGCACATACTGTTTCTGTAAGATCAGGGCTGCTAAGGATCATACAGGACGATTGGAGCTACCGGACTCCACGCAATTTGGATTCAGTAAGCAGCAGGGATTGACGGATGAGGGCAGCAGATGCTGTACTGAGAAATTTTGATTAGTAAGAGGACATTCAGTAGGGGTTGAAAAAGGTAAAACGAGGTGGTGGATACGGGTAGTCAGTGTAAGTAGGCCGTATACGGAGATAACGGCGCAGAACACAGTCAGTACGTCCGGCAGGTAACGGAAACTGTCCATAGCTGACAGCTTGACAAAGCAGAACGTGGCAAATCGGAATGCCTTCTTAGGCCCGTTTAAAACAAAATCTCAAAAACGCTGTCAGGTGAGGTTCAATACGAACGTAATGGAAAACCAGGGCGTCCGCGGAAACCAATTTGGCTTGACGGATAACGCACTTGTCTACCATCCGAGGGGCTTCTGGGTTCTATCCACCTGCTCTGGCGTCGGAGCAGACACTCGAAGAGTGGAAGAGTTGCGGCATGAAGTTGCAAACGAAAACAGACAGGCAACAAGATCTCGAAACTAAGTAGACCTTAGGTGCGAGCAAAACAACGTTATAATAAACATGCATAGATCATGCTACTCATGAACAGTCGAACAAATAAAAACAACCGCTGGTTGTCTTTGGTTTACAGAAGGAATAGACAACTCCTTTGCATTACCGACTTATGGACAGCGGAATTCGTTCGAATACATGATGTCCACAAACGAATCAACCCCTGAACTCAACTAGGTCACATTGCCATTACTAGTGGCAAGGCTTGGTTACTGCATGCTGTGCTTTCCGGTGTACCTATGTAGAATTCGGTCATACACTTGTCCATTGCGATGTTTTACTGCGTCATTCGGGTTTACCCAGTATACACGTGCACCGCGCTTAGATATTGTGATCATGCACCCGGAATTCAAACTAACATGTCAGCTTAGAAGATACGTGAACCACATCTTCACATTTCGTCTGGTGTTCGATTCTGTCGATGCTCCAGCGTTTCTAACCACCCCTGCTCAGCAGATGGTGCTTCCATAGTGCGTTGACGCGATCCGTTTCTTGTGGTCGCATATTTTCGGGCGTTCCTACGGAAAGCCCTTCATTACAAATAATGATGGCCGGTGAGTGTGTGCGCCCTCTCCATTTCTTCTTAATTTCGTCATTGATACCATAATGGGGTGAACGCTGAGGGGTTTTCAAAAGTCCCGTGTTCACATCGTCGCTGCTGAGAACCTTACCGGCTTGGTCCTAATCTTTGAACGTTACGCCTACAACACAAAGTCATGCGATTTGAGGAGAAGCCATGGAATTTGGACAAGTTCGCCTAACCCGGTAGTTGTATTAGCTCTGGCAGTATTGTGTCTGATGAAGTCAGTGTAGGCAGTACGAGGCTCGAACCACGTTTGCCAATTCTATTCATTTTTTATGTCACAGAGGTAAGGTACAACGCGACTTAGCTCAGTGGTTAAGGTGCGGGACAATTCACCGGAAGGCCGATGCGTCGCAATCGACCTTGGTTTTCCGATTGCATCTGCCTAGAAATGGGTAATCTGTGACTTTCTTGACCCTTGAAGTCTCACAGCCACAGTAAAACTGTTCTTTTTACTGAAACTTAAGTGTCTCGGCTAGTGTCCAGCGCTTGTCTTCAAATTCAGGTTACCACCCATACCTCAGATCTTCTTGGCTTCGCATCTAGTTTTCTTCAACTTTTCATTCAGTCCGACTGCCTCTCATTATGGATCATCCCTGAAAATGTAGAGACACACCAGGTAATGACTCAATTCGTTCTGAAAACCACTTATTGCGCGCGGAAGAAGTTTTCGTAAGAGGAGAGAACTCATCTTATGCCTCTCAGATTGGGAACTTGATGTTTTTTAACAACCCCCTTGTTGATCTAATCTCTCTCTGATTTCTGATTGTTTTACCAGTCTTGCCAGCACGGCACGCCGAAATCCCATTCGATTATGGGATGCCTTCACTGGGACCGTTCGTGCCATGTACAGACCCATCAATCATATGGTAGGTGTAGTGTCTTTCAGTCTAGGAATTCTGTGTTTCAAACAATTAATTGTCGTCTTCGTTTTCAGTACCACCTCCTGAACCTCGGAAATGCATCCTTGTTTAACCTGTACGAAGACGTTCTCCTTGGTATTTTCTCTGTTTTCCTTGACTGAACAGCATTTGTTCCCCTTACCATCAGCTTTCAGACAATGATCTGAGTCTAGTATCGCTTGATCAGAGAGGGACAGTAGAATGTACTGTAGGGTGTCTCATAATAGACCCAAAATTTGACTGGGTGACCATACGTAGCTAATCAGATGAAGGAACAAAATCCTTCATTATTAATAGCCACATAAAGGAGGCTTCGTGTGCAAGTGTTGGCATTTTTCTATCTACGATTGAGATTGTGAAACTCTATTATTCCCTTAATGAAAGCGCCGCCGCTGCACTTCGTGGTTACGATACCAAACATAGTCTCATCAAAGATCCTTTCACCGCGTCGACCCTTACGCTCTTGATTGCGAAATTTGAGTCCACTGGATCTGTATTGGATTTTCGTACAGAATGCCGTCGAGCAACTTCAGTCCCAGAGCGCCGTGGCATCTTCGTCAATAACTCAGATGTCTCAGTTGACCGGCATTCCCCACGCCAGCGTGCATCGTATTATGAGATGCCACCTTCATCTCTACCCGTATCATTTCACTTTATTACACGGAAGAAGACAAGGAGCAACGTGTCACGTTCGCTAACTTACTAGTGGACAATGAAGAAATCGTTCCCAACATTTTTTGGTGCGATGAAGCAAATTTTACGTGGATGGCATAACCAACAAGCACAGTTGCGTGATATGGTTCCTTGAAGCTCTTCACGAGTACCTCACCCATAATCTCCACTCCCCTCATCTCTCTGTGTAGATGGGACTCTCCTCAAAGTGTCTCCTGCGTCCCTTTTTTTGATGCTACGGTTTCCGGCGACACTTACCTTCATATGCTGCAGACGCATGTCATCCCGCAACTCAAGCAGCACAAGAAGTCATCGACCGTCTTTTAACAAGATGGCGCTCCACCCCACTACTACCTCCGAGAGCATTCTATGATAGGAGAGTCATTGCTTGTGGATTTCCAAACTTCTGGCCCGCAAGGTCACCCGATCTCATACCTCTGGGTTATTGGTTTCGGGAAATGATCAAGGCTCGCGTATATCATGAAAATAAATCGAAGAATTTGGTACAGTTAAGAGCAAGAATTGAAGAGGAGTGTGCACGAGTGACGCTTGAAGAAGTTAGACATGCTGTGTCTCACATCTCATATCGCCTCCGACTTGTTATAGAAGAAAGTGGCGTTTTCTTTCAACATCTTTTGTAATGCCAGTTTGTTCACAGTAAACCTCTATGATGCATGTATGTCCACATAAAAATGATAAATGTTTGAATTGGTGTTAAAGTTTTAACATGGGTATTATTTTTTGCGTCCATTATGAGACACCCTGTATATGCATTCGGTACGGATTCAGTCAAGTTATGTTCTCTGAAAGGAAGTGTAAAGTTGTACCCTCATTCTCGAATGAGCTTTGACATAAATTTGTACTTCAATTTCCACCTCTTGTAGGTACTACTCTCAGGAGAGATTATCCATCAGGATCAACTAATTCCGGTTGGTCCCTTGTTTTGAACCCCACTGTCCCTTTAAGACAAGATCACTTTCGCTGGTACCTTCAGACGGATTGTATAAAAGTAGCAAATGTATGTTTGGAAGCCGAATGTTTGTGGGGGCGAGATGGACCAAGTGGTTAAAGTGCGAATTTACTGACCGGAAGGTCCATGGCTCGAACCCGACCTCTGCCTCTCGACTTCTCCTGTCTAGGCTTGGGCAACCTGACAGTATCCCAGCCCTGGTGCTTCCTTCGTGTGGCGTGGCAGCTAGGCACCGAAAGGGTGTTACAGCTGAACGATTTCGATTTCGATGTTTGTATAACTACACAGGCGAAACGTCGCGATATTGAATGTTCCATGGTGTGCTCCCTGTGAGTTAAAATTTCTGTGGCGACACCATCTACATGTATATCCCTAGCCCTTCTTCCCGTTGTATATCGTCATCAGAAACAGCAACATGGGTGTTGACACTGATGCCTTACTGCTGTAATGGAGGCCTGACCTTCAATTATGCCTGCATTAAGCGAAGACTCATGGGTATCCTTCGCATTGCAACAAAACTACGGGTAGACCCAGGTGACCGCAAAACTACTGCACAGCGACACCTAGTTCGTGCATCCATCCTCCGCACCAGAGATTTACCGGCTGGTTAGATGATTACTCGTATTTTTACGGTCGTGCTCCTGGATGTTCTCATTACACGAACATATTGGTTTGTATACTTCCGCATGTTGTATGTAACGCACTGAACTCTTCCATTTTCTCCAGCTCTATCTTCACCACACAAGGTTTTTTATGTGCGCGGCGTCCTTAACAGCTACCATGTATTATGGACCAGAAAAGCTGGATTTTATGTACTAGCCATTGTGTAGGGAGAAACTGTTATTAGAAAACAATGTGGTGGTGTGATACCTCGAAGATAATTTTGGTATCGTGTACGACCGCCTTTGTACCGATTTTTCACGTTCGTACATCAAAAACTTTGACAAGTAACACTTTTTTTCTGCCGATTGTTTTTCATCTCCCAAGGGTGATGCGATTTCGGCATACTCTGTTGCATTCTCAGCGGACGGTCAACGGTTGTATGCCGGATTCAATCGTTTCATGCACGTTTTCGATGTGTCTCGGCCAGGTCGTGACTCCGTAAGGCGGCCAAAACTTGGTCGTAAGTTTAACTTCTTGTTTGGTCTGTCTGCACCACGTACCTAGAACGTTTGGCTTTTCGCACTGTTCTCGTCGGCGTTAAGTTGACTCCATCAGAGAACGCGACAGTCGGTGCGTTTCACTCTAATCAGTCATCAATGCACTATTAGTTTTGGGTGTAGTAAACGTAGTGAAAAAACGTGCATCATTGGGTGGTAATCCGAGATCAATGACACGGGGGACAAATTTGACAGAACACTTGTCTCGAGAATTACACTCAGTTGCAAATCAATTTGGTTTTCACGAGAGACTCAACTGAATCTTTCGTTTATGATATTTTACAATTGAATGTGCTGCACACAGGCCGCCTCATGATTCAGTTGGCACGATATTCGAGGTGTCGCAGTATATTTTGAATCCTATTTGGGTTCAAGTAGAACATAAGGTTGACGGAAACTCGGGGACTGCGCCTACCTGATGAGCCCCAAGAAGGGTGAAACCGGTCGTGGGCTGTCGAAGAGTTTTCAGCAACCTTGTGAGTAGTTCCCTTTTGACAGAACACTGTAACACTCACGGCCCACAGCCAGTTTTCCCTTCCTGGGATTTACCAAACAGGTCTGGTCCCTCACCTTGTGTCAGTCTTATTTGTTATTCCTGCACCAAGTAGAGGTTTGTACTAATTTGCGAATCAACTTGATGTTGGAGCCGAGAAGCAATGTACAGCTGTTGGGAATCACCGGCAGTGTGCACTTCGACCAATAGTTCAGAACGAAACCATTCGACCACGATTGGTCGTTCAATCGATCGTTCGATTAGCTGCAAGTGCTCTCTGAACATGGTGGCTTCTATTTCCATCAACTATACTGTTTGAGTAGGACGTGATTTGTTCCGCTTAACAATCAAACGCATAGGACTGATCACATCTATTTAGAATGTGTAATTTCCCTAAACTATAGATGTGTTATCCAGTAGTTATCCTCGTGTTTGATAGACTACGAATTCACGCTGCTCGTTGAGAAGCGTGAACTATTCCTAGCCCGGCTGAGGTTTTTAGGTTGTATGATAGACAGTGACAGGCGACATCCCGAAGCCGGAAAGATCCCAATCATAAAATGAACTCCACAATCAAATAACGTCGATACAATGCCATAACTCCTTGGTACGATTGTCTACTATCGATTACCTACTCCTACTACGCACAAACAACATGTCCCATGGAAAGAGCTCCTGTCAAGCAGTGGATCTCGTCTTTAGCATGTGAGGAATCATTTTAATCTATCGAAGATCCGTTAAACAATTTTGGCACCTAAGAATCTCACAGAGCACTTGGTGATATCAACTTTTGGAGTAACTGCAGTCATCCGACACGGTTATGGAAATCTTGTTACTAGGCCTACTGCACTTCATGTCGTCTCAAAAGAGGAAACAAAACTACTCAGATAGCAAAGGAGGCATTCAATTTGACATCTGTTATCAACCTGTCCAATTGAGTGGCCTATGCTCGAAGTTCATCGTTCTAGCTAACTGTAAACCATTGATGGAAATCTTTGGATTCTAGAATGGTATTTCTGCACACACCTCTCATCGGTTTTGGGAATAGAAGTCCTTAAAATGGCTATTTATATTTTATGTGTTGTATCAGACGAAGATCCAGAATAGCCAATGTATCAACATTACAGATAGTAAAAAAGCGTGGATGAAAACTGAAAGATATGGGTAAATAGCCCACGTCTTTCGCTGCCAATGGATGGCGAGACCTTGCTAACTGTCCAGAGTTCTAAGCGATTATATCAACATGAATTTGCACGAGGGTTTTGTCCCTTAGCCGTGTTTTTATCTGCGTTCGACAAGAAGTTTCAAGGCTTGGTCGCTAATGCATTTGCGCATAAAAACAAGCATCGGATGTCTAACATCGTTGATCGAAATTTTTCTTGGTCATCTATCCTCAAACACTATCCGTCCCCTGAAAAGCTTAGAAGAATTCCTCCTATTGGGTATTCATATTGCTTTATTCGCTACCCATGAAGCGACTCTGCCAATGTCCGGGTTCGAGCCGCTTTAAGTCACCCAACAATGATGCTTATACAGGCCTCGATTTCCTTCGCATGGATTGGTTTGATAAACTTCAACTCTTGGGGAAACCCCTCATTGGTGTCTGTAACGAGACGACTGCATGTGATGGCAATATGTCCACGGGAACGCCGCATCTTGACGATTTTTCGGTTGCCACAGTTGTAGTCAAACTGGAGACCAGTTGGTACATACGCGTCACAGTTGCTGTTTAGCTGGTTACGTCCGACACCGGTAGCCTTCTCATTTCAGTCAGTTTCAACGTATCCTACCGACAGTCTACAACATGGTACTCGCGGTTCCAACCGTTCAGTACACAGCCCCGTGAGAATGTAGAGTGTTCCACTGCTGTGCAGAAAACCAAGGAGGAGGGACAGACAGAAAAGGCATCATAGCAATCATCTGAAGGCCGGATGGTGATTCGAGGATACCGTGGGTGTGATCTGCGGTGGATGCGAGGTCGAATACCATGTCAAACACGCGGTACATGTCATATCTCTGGAATGAATGCGTCAGGTAGCAGCTTGTGTCCCCACAATAGAACGTTGTCGCACGGAACACCCGACAACCATGATATACCTCTGAATTTAGGTAGCAGCTTGTGTCCCCACAATAGAACCTTGTCGCATGATATACCTCTGAATTCGATAGTAAGGCCTGAACCATCCGCAACAGATTCCGGTTCAGTAAGCCCACTACCCCAGAGCAGACTGACATTTGATGGCACCTCCCTAAACTGTCACAGGTCAGATCACAGCAACGGATGAACGGCGTGCTTGAGAGGGTGTCCAGAAGCGATCCACTCTACATAACCGAACATTACATGGATTGGTAGGATTTCACTAGCGGGCTACGGAGCCAACGAAGACGTCTTCTGATTGATCACGATGTCAGTCAATCAGGGTCGAACATTTATATCTCGGCGCTTCTCGTCTCATCACAAAGATTCTAGCGTGAGCTTGTGGAAAATCCTGTTTTTTAACCATAAATACGGTCGTAATAATTCTCCCTGGATCCCACGGAAGGCTGCCTCAAGCTACCGTATCCTTCGATACAACACGGTGGGTGGAACAGAAATCCGGGGACCGACGTAGGAGTTGAACTACCGTCCAGGAGACGCACCAGTCAACATTACCTATAGGGGAGAAACGGCAACTGGACTGATTTCCAATAGACTAAGTCACTGTGTTGAATCTGCAGTTTTGGAGGATAACCTTTGCGTTTCCGTTCTTCACATTCAAAATACTATCGATCGTCCAACTGCGTACCCTTACAAATGCTGGTTCTAATCGTCGCATGTTGGTCGTCCAATGAAATGCTCAGCTGACACGTGAACACTGGCTCTGCTATCTCACTCGTGGGAACTGCCCGGATCCAGCCCTAGTGCTGTCGTTCTGTACCCTACCGCAGTCCGTCACGCATGACTGAACCTTTCGCCTCATCTACCAGGTGCCTAACAATCTACCACAATTTGTGGGGGTCTGGTAGTTATCTGCTGCTGAGACAAACACAATCTTCGCACAGAAGACGCCTCATTCCTTACCATATATCTTACATTGAGTGGTCTGATTAATTTCCAATACAGAAGAGTACAACCGCAGCCACACTTTGAGTACTATGGCGTTTTTTCGTCCATCCCTGTGGGCGATAGTTGAGCGTAGTTTATCTTGGAAGCATTCGAAGAGCTTGGCCTACTTGTTGCGGGTCTCGTAATTGCAGTTCAATGAGCAGGTGCAATTTTTCGACGATACCACCAAAAGGTCTACTGCGATAACGTCGGGGTTCCCACTAAGGAAACTTTCATCTTGTTTCTCCCAAAAAAAATCCTACTGTACAATGCTCCCAGCAATTAACGCGACCTATTTTGCAGAGATTTTGTTTGATTTATTTCTGGGTACCACTGAACCAAGTCTGTTTCTGACCCTAAAGAACCACAGACGACGTGAATTTAAACGCGGCGAAAATAGTTTACGGACTACCTGTCGGTGGCATGTCATCAAACGAAGAGTGCCAGTATCGTACAAGTTGCTTGTATGTCGTTTAATTCCGACAAGGTGTATTAATTACTGGAACAGCGAGCGGGTCTTCTTGCTACCATGAATGGCACACCAAGGATCCTATCAGACACCGATCTACCAGAGGTATAGTCCGAAGATGCGTATCGCTCATGGATTCCAGTTCCAGCAGCAGAACCCAGGGACGCATACCGATTGCATGGCCATACATACCGTAAGGACACGTGAGGTACGGACATATCCACCTGCTACGGAGGGTGTGCAACAAGTCTCTCGATGAATCTACGCACCCATTCACCGTCTTTTCATTGACCTTTTGGCAACCCCTCCGGTGCCTTTTCGGTGGACTGTCGTGCCCAGTTTAAGCACAGCTGTCGCAGCAATGCATTGGCATGTGCTCAGTTAGTTCAGGAACTGAGTTCCTGATGCCCCGTCACTTCAGTTCTTCAGCTGCTCTATAGTCTCGTACGTGGTGAACCTTGTACAGTCTTGCCTAACCACGACGCATCTCACCTTCGGTTGTGTGCCGCATTATTACCGCTTCTACTTGGAACTCTCATTGGGTCCCTAACTAATAAGCCCATAATTGTGGTCCATGTTCGTTGTACTTCCTCATAAGGTATCTCACGTTACTCGGTCGTCGGTTCATTTCGCGTCTACAGTCTTAGGTTTTCTGTCATGTCCGTCCCGAAGGTTTCGCTATTTTACAGTGCGCATTTTTTCAGCGAACGACCTTTATATTTATCCCCAGAAAAGTCGCTTCAAGGTGGCATCATCTCATGCATCGCTGTGCCGCGCACTCCAGAACGCCAGCTCTACGCCACGGGTTCTTACAATGGTACTGTGACGATGTTCGCAGAACCAGGCCATTTGATTGGTCGCGTGTCAGGCAGCCGAACTGGTGTGACACAAGTGTTACTGGGTAACCGATTTGCTAAGGAATCAGGAGCTCCCTGGTATTTGGCTGCCGGATGTCGAATGGACTCTCGGATATTCCTCTGGGATGCTAGACGACTGTCTAATCCGCTACTTGTTCTACACAGGCGCGTCGAAAATCACCAGCGGTTTCAGTTCGATCTAGACCCGTGAGTTCGTACTAACTTTACGTTTTGTAAAATTTCTCCGTGAATCCATGACTGTGGGTGTCACACTGAAATGTTGTTCAGCGAAAGGTTCCATCATTTCTGCTTAGTAGTTAAACAAAACCTTACTAGTATAGTATGATGTCTGCCACATTACTGCTTCGTCTGTATATGACGTGTGTTGTCCCCCTCCAAGTCAACTAACTCAATCCTTACGTACTCTGCGTGATGCAATCTTTCGTTTTGCTTGCGTCTACCTTGTTTCTTGGCTCATGTTTGTGTTTGGCTGTAATTTCCAAAGAAGTTCTGGACGGAATTCGCCTGTCCATAAGAGCCTATATGTGAATCCGACTTGGTTTGACTGCAGTCACGTACTTATCCGTGCCGGTTCATAGTTCCTTTTTAAGTGTGCCACAAATGGGCCAGCCTGTCTGTTTTTTTTATATGCTTCTGGACTCTTTTGGATCCCTTGACACTGCCGGTCCAACCCAGCTTTCTCTTTTATTTCAGCACTGGCCAGTACCTTTTCACTGGTTCGCAAACGGGAGTGGTGTGTGTCTATGATTTGGTCGAGTGTCTGAAGCATTCAGAAACAGATGAATTTCATAAGCCTTCCTTGGTCTGGCGAGCCCATTCCGATTGCGCCCATGGTCTTAGTATTCACCCCTTTCTTCCCGTGGTGGCTACGACTGCTGGACAACGTCGCATTCGACCTCCTTGGTATACGGCTAGTACAAATAAGAATCAGAGAGCAGCCGGAACTTCTTCTGGGTCTGATAGCTCATCGGACACCGACGTTGAAGAGGCTAATCTTACCGATGATGAAGCTTCGTTATTAGGCAACGAAACCGGTTCAACCACTCCTTCCGAATCCCTACCGCTTTATGGACGTTTGACAAGACTCCCTTCTGAAAACCGTCTTTCTCTGTGGTCCTTCCCTCTGAGGGAAATGTAACCCTGTAATTATTTTCTTTACCTCCGAAAATGACGTGTTCGTTTTTACCCGGAGAATTTTACTTGGAGGCTTATTGTGCGCGTAAGTTGTAAGTGATCTCACATCACTCTGTTAACCCGGACCCCGCTTCGAATGACGTGCGAATCACACTCATCAGAAACGTCCCCAGCATAAAAAAATCATTCTCCTAGCATCCGAGCTGGGATTTACTGGAAATGGAGTTTCCTTGTTGAGTGGAACCTCCAGGCGGCCTGTATGATGTGCACACCGTGCGAAAACAGTATCAGTTTGTTATTGACTTCAGTGAAACCCGCCGCGTCTCATGCTCCAGCAGTTTTATCACGCGTATGAGCCCAAAAGTAAGCTTTCAGCCAAATTGGTGTTCAATTCAGGGATTGATTACCACTCATGACGGAAACCAGGCCCGTCCCAAACCAAACAAATCCAGTAGTGGGCTGTTTTCAGATTTTTAGTAATCGATCTCCTCATTACTGGTTTTGCGTGTTGTTCAATTAGCAAGTTTTAACTTGAAATTCAGTATTGTTTCAAAGTGCCACAACTCTGGTTTCTTCATAGTTACATTCTAATCTCGCAATAGCGCCATCATGAGTCAAACACTTTTATAAAAGGTTCTTCCATTGTACCTTGCCTTCCGTCTATTTGATGAATCAGTTTTCGTCTGTCCTACCGAGCGCGTGTACCAGTGCTACTTGTTTTGAAAGGAAGAAGTGACTTGATACCATCTTAAATCTCACCTATTCCAACGGCAGCAAGAACGGTCGTTCATTAGGTCTATGAAAAACGTTTGACAGTTCGTTACCGAATTCGTCTCTGATCTTGGTAATTTTGTTACGGACATATCATCCCCAGTTGAGGTGACATCATCAGTGAGTTGTTACATGGTACGGCTGAGCGTTGCATCGGTATGTATTCGAATGGGCGAGATACCCGGGGTGGATTGTTCACTCGAGCAACCCCCATTGAAGTGCATACAAGGACCCATGCATACCACCGACGCATCACTTCGATGAAACGCGCAGAACAAAATCGACAAGCCCAGCGAATTATTCGAACGTCGAGTTTACGGGAATAGGTGAAGGGCATGTATAGCACACCGAAGGGCAACCTCGTGATCCCGATCCATCGGGATACTAGAGGCAGGAGAAGAGTGGTTGAGATGTGCATCTTGCCCATGTTTTCGTTCATGGGGCTTCAGAACTTGAAGACAATGGGGAGGAGTAATTTGTCGCTCTTTTTGAATAAAGGACTGGTTGAACTACTAACGAAATAATCGAACTTGAAGCTGACGAAGGAAGCCCTAAACTGACTTGTGGTGCCCTTTAATCAAGACAGTGAGTAACTTTTTCCTGTAGTTCCAGGACAAAATATGCACCTGACGAAACGGAGTAAACTGCTTCGGGTGTCGCTGGCGAGCTCTCGTCATCTTTAGGTACAAACCGTGTGCATATCATACAGCAATTATGGCGGTCACAATTTATTTCGTCGATGAGCTGAAAAGATGAAAGCGGATAGCTAGCGCTGAAGGCAGAAGTTGATATAGATTATGTGGGAAATCAGAAGAAACTGCGCTTTTCGGGGATATTGGGAGGGAGAACTATGCACTGAAAGCAACCATTTGGACGCATGCACGTTATTGGGTCATGTGTTTCAATGCCTTTAACCGTTGCTATGTCCCTCTCGTGGTCCCCACTCAGGGAGACAGCAATGACCAGCACACGGGTTACTGCTAATGAATTTCCTATTTTATTGCCAAGTCTTCGCTCGTCTCGTTTTCACCCTCCGCATGGTTGTGTAGAAGGGGCCTCTCAGGGAATTCGGCCAACTGACGTAAGAAGTGCGTAATCAGGCTGGCGCAACATGTAGAGTGTGATCAGTCTACTACTTTTGGGAGATGATCTCCTCCGAAAACCAACGTATAGCACCACTAATGTGGTGCTATATTCTCATCAGAAACCAGCAATGCGTCGAAGCTACTGGTCAAACGCCGATAGTTTATTTAATGTCCCCACAAATATTAACCGGGCTTCTGACCCCATTACCACCTTGATAGACAAGCTGATGTCCAAACTGCATATTGGTAAAAGCCACTCTGGTTTTCCAGACCTGGGTCGGGACGTCTTCAGCTAGACCACCGTTAGTGACATTCACTCAGGTTGACCAGTTTGTCTGACATCTCAGTCGGCTCATACGGGTTTCGCTCTAATCGATCTTGCGTGGCACTCTTGTTGAGTCTCCCAATACGAAATTTCGAATCCCCAACATCCAAGTGAAGGATCGGGTTTGAAAATTTACTGCACTATTTACACAGAGGTTAACGAAATCGTATGACGAGTCTCAAATGTCCACATTCGTGGTCAGCAAGTGCGCACATCTGTCACTGATCTGCACAGTAGGGTGTCAACGTCCATATACCAAACAATGGCGAGCGGAATATTGGCTTGATAGTGTGAGTTGCGGTCGCCCATTCCAAAGAGGTCTGGTGATTCTGATTGGCTGTTCGATCATTTGGAAATCACCGCAGAACATTCAGGGTAGGNGGACAACTGGGTCAGCTGCGCATATTCACACGCATGCTTAAATACTAGTGCTTGACGAGGCGGTCATTGTTGCAAGGTGAATGGTGGATAGGGATGAGCAAGACAGGCGGAGGTCAAAGGAACTTGGTCGGAGCGAGCAATTAATGAGGGAATTGTCGTGTTGGGTTGGACTCAATAGTCGTTCGTTTCAGACTGAATTGCAAAATTTGAACAATAAGTTTTGAAAGGACTGAATTTTTCACATCCCAAGTAGGGTGAAATGGAAGTGGAAGTGGAATCCGCTGAAGTGAACCTTCAAATTGGCTACCGGACATGTGCTCGATGTTAGTTGCAAAATGACCTCGATCCAGAACAATGTTTCAAAATGGACCACAACGCAACCATTAGTCACATCCTCTTGGAAAGCTTAGTTAGTTTACGGTCTGCCATCGTTTCACCACCGCTAATGGAGCTTATACGGATATTTTAGCGCCTTATAGTCATAGATCTTTAAGTCTATTCACAAAAAGAAATGAAGCTGTGAAAGGCAGCTAGTCCAGGTTACTATAAACGCCCAGTTGCTCATCAGCAGTGCCTTCGGGGGCCGAATTTTATTCGCCCATAATATCGTGCAAATTTTCCACCCAAGTGTGGGTAATCTCGCAGTCACTCGTCGAAGCCTGGTCGAACCGATCATGCACGTTTTTATTGGTCAAGTTCATACTATTTTTGCAAGGAATACGTAGCTCTGTATCGGGGGTATATCTTTGCATCAGAATGTCTGTTAATCTTTTCAATCATTTAGATTCAGCCGTACACGATGGATACCTCAATATATCCGCGAACCACTGTAGTTCAGACACACCTTAAAACATCTCACCGTGTCACAGTATACTTTGAAGGCATCTTCAGACTGAGATACTTGATAGAATTACGAACTTGAGAGCCCATCCACAGGAAGCTTGATTTGTTCCTTCTTTTTAAATGCCGATGTTCCCCGAGCAAATTGGCTGGCTACAGTGTCCATTGTGACTGATATCCATCAGTTTGGTTGTGCACTGCACTCGCAAGTGTCAGTCGACCTGTACGCTTGTCAACAGTAGGGTGAGATAAAGCGCTTGTGGCCAGCCCTAGTTCGTACTGGAGGGGATATACTGTTACCACTATTCATTTACTCTTGGTTCAAAACATGGTTTGGTTCGAGCAATGAGCTACATGTAGGTATGTTTTTCTGCACAGTTAGCCCGGAAGTATGTCCTTGCTTAACTGTTTAAATGATGCTGTGCGAAATCGGTCGCGCTATTATCTTGCGTGATTTCGCCGCAAACATCCAGACACATCTTTTATCATTTCAAAGTTAAAAGGCCACTGCGCATTGAAAACTATTTCTTCGCAAAAGTGATGCCAACTACCACAAATGAGCTAGCCAAGAGTACCTTTAATGATAGTGTCTGCCTAAGCACAGTACACAGTGCCAACCTGGAGGTGTGTCACGAACCAAGAGTGGTTCAAATTCTTGAGTACGGTGACTCTTAGGTCCATGTTGGGGGGCGTTTTAAATTAATGAGAAGCTTGGCCGCCAAAAATGCTGACCGCTTCAAAACTTGTTCAGGAAATTTAATTCAGTGAGGGACGTGTCCGCCGTGTCTGTTGGCTCCTTTTCCTAGTGTCCAACGTTTTAAGCCTGGTGGCAACGTACTGAAAGGGGTACAGTGATAAGAAGGTACGTCAGCCCGACACAAACTAAACTCCTCTTGGCTGGCAAGGTTTTTCAGAAACTTTGTTCACTGCGAGAAAAGCAACCATCAGCATTTGAAGTAGCCTACACAACTGGAGGGCAGATGAACCATCTAGTTTTCCTTTCACCGCGGTAGCGGGATGTTGGTATTTGTAGTCTTTGTAGTAATGACGGTTTTCTCCGACATCCAATGGACTACAGTGTGGTCAGGTCGGTACATTGAGAACACGGCTGACAACGAAATAATGGAGGGGGCTTAAGGAAAATTGCATGGTCAGAGATATTGACCAGTGATATGTTGACGTAGTAACGGTGTCATTTGGCACAAAACTACTGGGAAAAATCATTACATAATTAACCGGTAGCCAATAAATATTGGTGGTGTTAATTGGCCCTGAATAGATGAGTTGGTAGCATCAGCCATGGAGGTTATAAACGGAAGTGGAGACGTGCGAACGTTTGCGATAAGGGGAAATATAACATTGTCACCCGAATGGTAAGGTTAAATCGGATGTATGACTCATGTGTGCGTCCCCACCGAATATGACCCAGTTCCTTAGCATAAGCCGTATGTTCAAACGGCTGCTACATATAAATAAGTTCCGTCCGCAGTGCTGAAAAGAGTTGGACAGAATCTATGGGCATTGGGGGAAGATGCTCAGGAAGTTAAACATCAGGACGGGAATGAATTCACTCAACTTCGAGCATACGGGCTACTAGCAAGCTAAAACTGGCATAATTTAGTCATTCACTTCTTTCTCTAGCCGACCTAACGACCGGCAGCGGGAGCATATGGTAGCTGTGGACATTATAAGCACAAATTTCGGAGAAACATAATGAAAACCAGCATTCAAAACAACAGTTAAATCAATGCCTATGTTGTGACCGGTCTTCACAATATGTACATAGCAAATGCATTTAAAAGCATAAACTCAATCGCAATAATAACTCACTAATTGATAGTGCAAACAGAGATGAGTGAGAGTGCGCCTTCGCGCCACCACTACCGGCTAACTAGGGTAATCACGGCAGCCAGCAATTGTATGTTGCTTTTTCAGAACGCTGTTCCCACTGATCTGTACCCAAAGAATGCGAGCAGCTTTTTAAAAAAATATGGTGTTTTCCAGGTCGTCACTTACTAGTTAAAATATCTATGCCAACGCGTTTTTCTGCAGGCTACTCGAGACAGGGGTCATGTCACAACTACCTACGGGGAAGATGCATACGCAGTCATTCGGCAAGTCACATTTAGAACGTAACCATCGCCCTCCTGGATCTCCCCTCGGTCATAGTGGTATGGTGTACACATGTCGTATTCTTGCACGTGAAGCGCAGGGCGTCAGGACACTTCTGTATGACATGCTCGAGACCGCCTTATTGGTGCACAGCTTTTTCGAGCGACTTCAGATGACTGTCGACCACATGGCACAAGTGGTCCATCACGGATTGTGGGTGCACAGTTCACCCGCTGGTGACCATGGGGTAAAAGACGAACTTGGGTCATTGTGACGCAGTACCCGAACGTCCTGGCGGAATCTGTGTGATAATAATACGACAAACAGATAACCTATGTGCGGCGTTTTCCAAATGATTCCTACGGTGGAACGTGTCGGCTGAATGCACAGAGCACATATGTATATGTGCTCTATATGTATGCACTGCATACGGAGAAACCAAAATTCACAGATGTCATATGGTAAGTAAGTGATTCGCGATTGCTTCGCGAATGTAGAATTGGCATGTGACATTGAAGCCGAGCATGATTCTCGGCGTCCGAATTCGTGTCGCCGATTCGTCCGCGACACAGGTCTTCACATGACGCTGTTCATGCATCGTTTTCATGAGCAATCCAAATGGTTTACGCAAAAGAGAAGCTATCAGCATTCCAGGTATGTATACATGACCAAACGGTCGGCACCAATAGCACCTGTGATCATGAAGCCGTAGAGCTTTTAACTAACTGCTATAAAAAATGGCTCACCCGAATCGTTCGCTTGCATGTGTCCCACAGACATTAAAGGCATCTGGGATGGGCCGTGACGGTGCTATCTGCTACCGTCTAACGAAGAATATGCGGCCGTGATGCCCTTACGTCGGCTGCAACACAATCACCCGTAGAGACTCACGAAGTCTCGTCGGGACCGAAGATTCATCATATGCTGCAATGAAGCCCAACTATCCGTCGTATACTTAAAAGAGCATGTGGACAATTCCTATCATACTTGTAGGTCTCATGAGAGGAAAGTATCTCACCGAATCCGCCGGCTCAGAACTGCTGTGCATGACAAGGCTGCCCTATTTTAAGCTACCCTGTAGGTGTCCAGCTCTCTTTCGGTAAGCAGTCGGTTGGAAGATAGTCGGTCGTACAAAACGTTAGTCACCTTGTGGACATTTTTGGGATTAAAAGAGGTGAATGATGGATGGTTTCCTTGCCCCCTTAGATAGAACCGGGCTGGGCAACCGATGTTTCGTTCAGTGTTTGTCATTAGCAAACAAACAAAATGCCTTAGAATTGCTCCCCATATATTTATTTAAAGCCCACTCATTTGCTTTAAATTACCCAGCAAACACATCTGAGGCCATACTGATCACTATCCGCTTGATGCATTCATCTCCGAAACAATAAAGTGGCGAAAAAATTGCGTTAAAATGATACATTTCTCTGTATATATCCCGTCGATGCTCATTACTCGCACAATGCTCTTGAGTGCAAAGCCCTCAGAAGTTGAGCTGAACTTTTGCTCCGGAATGTTGCATCTTGTTGCATATGTACCCAAACCAAAAGCCATCCTAATCTACATTCATATTTTTTCAGCTCACCAAATTTCGCCGTCCAATGAAGCAATCTTACCTCTGGCAATAAAAGTCTAGCGAAATAATTTCCCAGCATTGCTGACACTCCGAGATGCCCAAATGGGGCTCAAAAGTTTGGAATGGTACTCTGAACTCAATCGCTCAAATGATTTAGTCTATCAGGGACACGTCATAGCTTTCAGAATTTCTATTCCACTGTGCGAATACTGAGCGCCTATTTCGTCAACGTAATCTGATTTATTTTACCGAAATTTGCGCCGCTGACTAAAAGCACAACAAAATTATTTTGGCCGAAACTATAGGGTTTTCGAAGTTGTGTCCAATCCATTTGCACCTTCCAGTGACATGTTGCTTGTAGCATCTTGTTTAAGTGATCGAAATTGTAAGGGCACGGGCCATCGTCGATTCGAATTTTCTTACCGGTTTATACGACACGTTTGTTTAATTTACAGTCCTCAGATCTAAGAACTGCGGATGAACCGCAAAATATATTTTATTCGGCGAACCTGTTAACAACGCACTTTTCCGTGGATCTCAAATTCCAAGGCAACAGCATCAGCTGTGCAGTAGCAACGCAAGGCCCTCTCTGTGGATGATCCTGTTTCCCAGATATGAATAACTAGTCTGTAAATAATACAATGTGACAAGATAGCTGCATGTATCATTCTTATTATGAATATGACGTTCTTTAGGTGGCGACAGCTACTGATTGGTCGCCATGGTAACGTAGCCGTTGTCATTCCCCTCGGCTAATCATCGTAACTGCCTGGTCCGTGTCTATGTGCGACTCTCCTCACCTTTGCAAGTTGCCCTAATATAATGACCAACCACGGCCTCTTATACTCACAATTTCACGCCTTGTCACTCATCTAGATCACTTATTGTAACTGCTAGGCCCGCGTCTGTGCGCGACGCTGATTATGTGACCTCACCTGTGTATAGTATCCTTATCCCGTTGCTAACGACAGTCTTTCATGCCCATAACTATATGCTGTGTCGCTTATCTTTGCTACCTATAGTAAATACCAGGTAAGCATCAATGAAAACCGGTAAAAATAAGGCCTCAATTGTACGTGAGAAATTAATCTGACTTACTCATTGCTGTATTCGATGTAGCCTTACTTGGATACTTATCTTGCTGCTGGGTCCATGTCCATGTGCGGCATTGATTAACTGGTAACCTCATCGAACATAATCTGTCATACTCGTAACCATTCGCGTTGTCGCCCACCCCTGATACTTATGATAAACACCAGGCCAGTATTCATGTGGACTGATGAATACAATACTCAAACTGTTCTGAAAAACCTCATCTAACGACGAACGACGGACCTCATACTATAACTACACGCGGTGTCGCCTACGTAGGCTACTTTGTAGAATTGCTGGGACAGCGCCTAGATGCGACGCTCATTATTAAGCTTCAACTACGCGCAGTGTCCTAATGTAACTGCCAACAATGGCCCATCATACCCATGCGCGTTTACGCTTATGCCTGCTATCTTCGGTGAAAATCATGCCAGTAAATATGTGGGTCAAAAGCTGAGGCAACAACTTTGCTTGATATACTAATCTAACGGCCAACCATGGCTCGTCGATATAGCCTAACTTGGCCGTTTTTAGCCACCCTTTTCGCCACATACATGACTGTACAGCTCAGCGCCACTCGCCAGATCACGGGATCTGTTTTTATTACACTCACAAATCACGCCAAGAATCGTGAACTCTCTTGNCCTTTATCACAAAACTTGCCTTTTTCCCTACACGTACAACTCACGACACACGAAGATGACTCATCTGACATCGACCCTTTGCCGACTGATAAGGTAGCAACAAGTCATGTGCTGACCCCACACACACGCAAACGTTTTTACGCATAGGATAAGAGCACGGCAACACAACTCAACAGGGCTACCCACGTCGTCCAACTCGGAGCAGAGCCGCTCAGGACTTACGGCGCTTCACTCACGGATAGTCAGGAAATACGTGTGACTGCCACAACAGCAAGGAATACACGAAACCTGTATCCGGACATACAGCAGGATTTGTCAATCTGTACCTGCAATACGATAAGTCCCTTTTGGCATATATACCTGTTGTAATAATTTTACTTAACAAGCTGATATTGTTAGTGCTCCCCGTTTTCTCGTTCGTATAACTAATTTCTGGGTTCTGGCAGAGCGATAACACTTTTTGTAATTGCTAGGCCTGTGTCCATGTGCAGGGCTGAGCATGAGGCCTCAACTCTGCCCAGTCCAACGGTCAACGATGGATCGTCATATTCATAACTGCACTCAATGTCACCTGCCAAAGCTACTTATAATAGCCACCGGGCACGTGCACCTGCCCGTAGCTGACTATAATGCCTCTACTATGCATAGTATATTAATCTACCGACTAACGGCGATCCTTCATATCCATGCGTCGTCTACCTGACAAACCTGTGAATAAAATTTTACGAAACCACTTTGGACAAATTATGTCTCCCTTCATTGGTTGCATCGGTACAGGCATAAAGTGTGGTCAATCCACTTCTGAGTTTTCACCCGACATGGTTTCTGAAAAAATGTATAATCAATTACGAGTCGTACACATCTTCCGCGATATCATTCAAAACAAATAATTAAACAACGTTGCAGTGACTAACTCACCAAGTGCTTAAAATTCCCTTTGTTCACCATCCTAGGTCGGTGTCCCCGCCGAAAATGGAGACTTACGATATAAAGACGAACTCACTACTTGATCAATTAATCCAACTGGTGAGAACAAGGGAGCCATATGCACACCGATGATTCGTTAGAAGGATTCGGCAACCATAGGCATCATTGGACACAGTGAAGTTAAAGATAAAGAAGAGTGTATATTTGTCAGCCGTAAGACCTTGTGGTGTTGACTTGAGCCTTAAGATCCAAGGGCCACATCCATGGATGCAGCCGTAGCGAATATCCAGTGCGTGGGCAGGTTCTTGGTGCCTAACCCGCTAGTTTAGTGCCCTGAATCCCAAGTTCACTAGATTTCTGCTCTGTGATTCCGATACAATGTAGATTAATGAAATCGACAGCTCACATACTCAACCACCCCAGCAATCCAACCGGCGAAAATCAAACCAATACAAATAATACAACTTGCAAATCTCCATGCTCTTCCTTAGGCTCCATTCTGAAAGATAACTCACCGTACAAACACGCAACAGCTCCAGATACCTTGATCTCATGTCTCTGTACGTTCCAAGTTAATTTAGTTGCGCACAACCTAGCCAGTGGAGTTTCCTCGTAATCACGTATGCCAAATCCAGTTAGCACCAAACGGATACCTATGATCTGTGGGTGATTATTGATTGCCGTTTTTGAAATCAGACAGCGTCACCTCATTCAAGAAGTTAGGAATTGTGGCAACTTTTGACTGGCGTTTTCCGGGAGGAATTCGGTCTCGCACCAAAGTCCCTTCTAGCAAATCTTTTGGATACTTTTTCTTGTCTGGGTCCCCAATGTGGGCATGGCTGTCTTATTACTCCGTTTAAATAGCAGCAATGGACCACCGTGAACCCTCAACGGACTAACTACGATGACAACCAAAAACGGCTCATCCAAGATGCTCACGCACTGGGTTGTCCACGAGCCGGAGTACGACGTCGCGCTAATAGCACCGAATCCACCATACCCAGCCTGGTGGCTTGCCCTTAGTTAACTTTATCCCTAATAATTCCCAGACGAGCGTTTTGCCCAGAAGACCATTTCAGACAGTTTATTTTGTGCAAGGACTTGAAAGCAGTGGCCATCATATTGTGGTGTCTGTTTGTTCTGCCTACAAACTTTATAGTTCATCCAACGACTTTATTGGTCGCTCGGTATATCGGTGAAGATCAAACCTTGTATTTAGCCATATATAACGTAGGCTGACCATCCTAAAAAAACTTACTAGCTGCGACGAATTCTTGGGCTTCGGTAGGATGCTTGCCGCAAACATAGAAGAATTTTTCATGTCCAGGTAGTGAAGAGCCTCTTAAATTTGAGTTTGTGCGGGCGTGATTATTGTCTAATTCGTTTTGAGATTATTCCCAAATCTGATACGTAAGAAAACACGTGAACAAACCGGCTTTTCCACAAAATTTCCCACGGTTTTCATTGAGACAGTGTGCGAAGCCGCCGACAGCCATTTAAACACGAACTCCGTGTTCGCATTGGAGTCCCAGTTAGTTTAAACATCTTCCAATAAAATTGTGGTCATGTAGTGAGATCTTAAGTGCGCGAATAACTACAACCAGATACTATCACTTTACGCTAAAATTTTGGGTATGCGTCGAGGACGCGGCTCTCAGTTATAAACACATGCCTTGAGTACTACATACAATTGACGCTACTCCTTAGCCCAGCCCGCTGGCGTAGAGATACTTTGCGCTATTTCGAAATAATCGTTTCAAAATAATCGAGTCTACACAAGACGGACAATCTGTTTTGAACCCGAACTCACTCATGATAGGTTGAATGTGGAGCAGAGGATTTTTCAGGTTCAGAGGACAGAGCGGAAGTGTGGAAAGATCAGATAGTGCTCTTCAGTCCAGTCGTTTCCAATAAATCGTTGATGAAGGCACACTATGCACGGGTTGAATTGGGTAGGTTTTTGGCTCATTAATCTATCATAGTACATTTGAACATTAAATCAAGTAGTCAGATAATTCAGCCTATTTGTATTGGCTAAATATCTTGTTTCAATAATGTGCATAATAATAATTTTGAATATTCATTCAATGTGCCCGCGACTTTACATTTGCTTTTCTCATGGTGTATTGAAATTTTCCGAGGCTCCACTTAGTTCCACATTTTCCATGCTATATCCGTGGGCGCTACACATGCAATAAAGGGAAAACTTTCTAGTGGGGAAATGGATTCATTCACTTCTGATGCTGCGAAATACTTGATGAATGCGTCGTCAGGACACGTGCTGGGCCTATTAACCAATCAGAACGCTAAATTTTGCATCTCCTGTTGTTGTCCGCTTGCGCTCGCAGCCGACATCGCGAGGTTTCTCTCGTCAGTATGTTCTACAAGCCAGAGGAGATAAATGCAGTGAATGTTCCTGAGTTGGACAATTTGATGAAGTTAGATCCGTGGCTAGAACCATATCGTTATGAAATCAAAAGAAGGTACTGTCTTGCAAGTTTTATCCACATTGCCAGCATTATGTCCCACATATAGGTTCGTCACTGATTTACTGTCAGCTCTTTTTATCGAGGCTAACATTTCTGCATTGTCCTGTTTAGTTCGGCTGATGCTACTAACACAACTTCGTAAAAAATTTCTCGTTAGTTAGTCCCATACAAATTTAACATGCACGACAAATATGCAGCAGGATTTGTCAATCTGTACCTGCAATACGATAAGTCCCTTTTGGCATATATACCTGTTGTAATAATTTTACTTAACAAGCTGATATTGTTAGTGCTCCCCGTTTTCTCGTTCGTATAACTAATTTCTGGGTTCTGGCAGAGCGATAACACTTTTTGTAATTGCTAGGCCTGTGTCCATGTGCAGGGCTGAGCATGAGGCCTCAACTCTGCCCAGTCCAACGGTCAACGATGGATCGTCATATTCATAACTGCACTCAATGTCACCTGCCAAAGCTACTTATAATAGCCACAGGGCACGTGCACATGCCCGTAGCTGACTATAATGCCTCTACTATGCATAGTATATTAATCTACCGACTAACGGCGATCCTTCATATCCATGCGTCGTCTACCTGACAAACCTGTGAATAAAATTTTACGAAACCACTTTGGACAAATTATGTCTCCCTTCATTGGTTGCATCGGTACAGGCATAAAGTGTGGTCAATCCACTTCTGAGTTTTCACCCGACATGGTTTCTGAAAAAATGTATAATCAATTACGAGTCGTACACATCTTCCGCGATATCATTCAAAACAAATAATTAAACAACGTTGCAGTGACTAACTCACCAAGTGCTTAAAATTCCCTTTGTTCACCATCCTAGGTCGGTGTCCCCGCCGAAAATGGAGACTTACGATATAAAGACGAACTCACTACTTGATCAATTAATCCAACTGGTGAGAACAAGGGAGCCATATGCACACCGATGATTCGTTAGAAGGATTCGGCAACCATAGGCATCATTGGACACAGTGAAGTTAAAGATAAAGAAGAGTGTATATTTGTCAGCCGTAAGACCTTGTGGTGTTGACTTGAGCCTTAAGATCCAAGGGCCACATCCATGGATGCAGCCGTAGCGAATATCCAGTGCGTGGGCAGGTTCTTGGTGCCTAACCCGCTAGTTTAGTGCCCTGAATCCCAAGTTCACTAGATTTCTGCTCTGTGATTCCGATACAATGTAGATTAATGAAATCGACAGCTCACATACTCAACCACCCCAGCAATCCAACCGGCGAAAATCAAACCAATACAAATAATACAACTTGCAAATCTCCATGCTCTTCCTTAGGCTCCATTCTGAAAGATAACTCACCGTACAAACACGCAACAGCTCCAGATACCTTGATCTCATGTCTCTGTACGTTCCAAGTTAATTTAGTTGCGCACAACCTAGCCAGTGGAGTTTCCTCGTAATCACGTATGCCAAATCCAGTTAGCACCAAACGGATACCTATGATCTGTGGGTGATTATTGATTGCCGTTTTTGAAATCAGACAGCGTCACCTCATTCAAGAAGTTAGGAATTGTGGCAACTTTTGACTGGCGTTTTCCGGGAGGAATTCGGTCTCGCACCAAAGTCCCTTCTAGCAAATCTTTTGGATACTTTTTCTTGTCTGGGTCCCCAATGTGGGCATGGCTGTCTTATTACTCCGTTTAAATAGCAGCAATGGACCACCGTGAACCCTCAACGGACTAACTACGATGACAACCAAAAACGGCTCATCCAAGATGCTCACGCACTGGGTTGTCCACGAGCCGGAGTACGACGTCGCGCTAATAGCACCGAATCCACCATACCCAGCCTGGTGGCTTGCCCTTAGTTAACTTTATCCCTAATAATTCCCAGACGAGCGTTTTGCCCAGAAGACCATTTCAGACAGTTTATTTTGTGCAAGGACTTGAAAGCAGTGGCCATCATATTGTGGTGTCTGTTTGTTCTGCCTACAAACTTTATAGTTCATCCAACGACTTTATTGGTCGCTCGGTATATCGGTGAAGATCAAACCTTGTATTTAGCCATATATAACGTAGGCTGACCATCCTAAAAAAACTTACTAGCTGCGACGAATTCTTGGGCTTCGGTAGGATGCTTGCCGCAAACATAGAAGAATTTTTCATGTCCAGGTAGTGAAGAGCCTCTTAAATTTGAGTTTGTGCGGGCGTGATTATTGTCTAATTCGTTTTGAGATTATTCCCAAATCTGATACGTAAGAAAACACGTGAACAAACCGGCTTTTCCACAAAATTTCCCACGGTTTTCATTGAGACAGTGTGCGAAGCCGCCGACAGCCATTTAAACACGAACTCCGTGTTCGCATTGGAGTCCCAGTTAGTTTAAACATCTTCCAATAAAATTGTGGTCATGTAGTGAGATCTTAAGTGCGCGAATAACTACAACCAGATACTATCACTTTACGCTAAAATTTTGGGTATGCGTCGAGGACGCGGCTCTCAGTTATAAACACATGCCTTGAGTACTACATACAATTGACGCTACTCCTTAGCCCAGCCCGCTGGCGTAGAGATACTTTGCGCTATTTCGAAATAATCGTTTCAAAATAATCGAGTCTACACAAGACGGACAATCTGTTTTGAACCCGAACTCACTCATGATAGGTTGAATGTGGAGCAGAGGATTTTTCAGGTTCAGAGGACAGAGCGGAAGTGTGGAAAGATCAGATAGTGCTCTTCAGTCCAGTCGTTTCCAATAAATCGTTGATGAAGGCACACTATGCACGGGTTGAATTGGGTAGGTTTTTGGCTCATTAATCTATCATAGTACATTTGAACATTAAATCAAGTAGTCAGATAATTCAGCCTATTTGTATTGGCTAAATATCTTGTTTCAATAATGTGCATAATAATAATTTTGAATATTCATTCAATGTGCCCGCGACTTTACATTTGCTTTTCTCATGGTGTATTGAAATTTTCCGAGGCTCCACTTAGTTCCACATTTTCCATGCTATATCCGTGGGCGCTACACATGCAATAAAGGGAAAACTTTCTAGTGGGGAAATGGATTCATTCACTTCTGATGCTGCGAAATACTTGATGAATGCGTCGTCAGGACACGTGCTGGGCCTATTAACCAATCAGAACGCTAAATTTTGCATCTCCTGTTGTTGTCCGCTTGCGCTCGCAGCCGACATCGCGAGGTTTCTCTCGTCAGTATGTTCTACAAGCCAGAGGAGATAAATGCAGTGAATGTTCCTGAGTTGGACAATTTGATGAAGTTAGATCCGTGGCTAGAACCATATCGTTATGAAATCAAAAGAAGGTACTGTCTTGCAAGTTTTATCCACATTGCCAGCATTATGTCCCACATATAGGTTCGTCACTGATTTACTGTCAGCTCTTTTTATCGAGGCTAACATTTCTGCATTGTCCTGTTTAGTTCGGCTGATGCTACTAACACAACTTCGTAAAAAATTTCTCGTTAGTTAGTCCCATACAAATTTAACATGCACGACAAATATGCCAGTGAAGCATCAGTGGCAACACCGATGTTGCTGTCCTTGATGATGATGATGATGATGATGACGATAAATACCTCGTTTTCGACCGTATAGTTATACGTAGTCGCTGAACGGCACTAGGTAACACTGGTGTTAACTACACTCATCACGTTCATGTAGAAAACGTGTAAGTCGCCGGGGGTTGTATTTAAAAAAAACGTTACGCCTTAGGCAAAGACAGAGTATGTTACGGTTCGATCAGGCTGCGAGCAAAACAATATGATATGCGGATCGTGGCAATACTCTATCCCCAGCTATGTTGCTTGATCCAGACTCCTAGCACGGCGGATGGTAAGAAGACGAAAAACCTCGGACACAAACTTTAATGATCCAACAACACGCGATCAACAGGCGATCATGGGAAAAAAATGACAATGTATAAATATATATATATATATATTCATAGTTTGACCTTGAAGATGCCGAAAGTTTGCTAGCACACAAAAATACAGAGTTTCTTTTTTTGGGGGGATATTGATATCCCCAACAGAGTGCGACTGGAACAAACACTACGTTGCGTTGTTGCAGTGCATATAAACCAAACTAAGGTTCTATTTGTTTTTAAAATCCAACGGAGCCTTTCGTGAAATCCTCACAGGTCACAAAAATGAAAAATCCAAAAGTTCGTGGAGTGACCTTTTACCTATCTGGTTCGCATTCCTTAATAACGAACCACCGCCCCCGCCCACTATGTGGGATAATTCCCTCGTAGTGGTCTGGCTACCCAAAAAGCTACTTTACCAGGAGTGTGTGGCAAAGAAATAAAAATAATAACGCTAGATTAAGTATACAGTAATAAAGAGGTCGGATGGAACAGACTGACTAATAACTGTTCTCTTTAAAATGGTTCGTCGTTGGTCCAGGTTAGCGTATAAACAATCATCCAGTCGTGGTTCTCCAGGGGTCTTCTTCTGAACAGTTCCCACATATAATAGATTCCGAAGATGGTCTGAAATGTTTTGATACCAGAGTTAGTACATGAGACTCGCGAATGACTTCTGCAAGCGGGAGCAAAATCATAATAGAGTCAAAGCACGTGACCACGTTTGTATTACGTCAAATGTGCAAGTGCCGCGTTTTTTTAGTTTTTGTATTCAAACAAAAAACGGTTATGCAGTCGACAAAATACGTAATGTTATAATGGAAGCAAGATAAAGGTACAAAACACCACACCCCCACGGTAAGAGGGGGGTGGGTGCACTTCCAGCTGAAACATTGCTCACCCGAAACCGTTTCAAAATGCTAGTCGGATATGTTGTATTCCAAGCTGCCCACCAGTCCGTTTTACATCGTCAACTCCTGACACAAACAATTTCACCTATCTAGTACACAGCCACCGTAAACCTGGCTCCCCCAGGCGACTACATGTGCGTTTACTGCACGGTTTTCTTCGCCTTTGTAACCATGTTTGCATTCTGTATTAGTTCCTAATACCGTTCAGGAACAGTGTCTGGAATCAGCACTGTTTGGTCAAACAAGTGACAGAAATGGTAATGTAATGAACGCCCGGAATGTCTGAAAACCCCAATCTCAATTTAACGACGATACATCCTCAGCCTCATACCGCTGTATCCGATTTTGAGTGTGTAGTAGCGCACCACATTGGCAGCTCCTAAATATTGGGTTTAAAAGCCAAAATGTCTTGGCTCATGAGCGTGGGAATGTAAAAGGCTGAGTTGAGTGCAGACAAGTTAGCTGCATAAAATTCGGGAAATCCTGAAATTTGGTCTACGGGCGAATTCGGTGCTGGCTGTAGCGAGCTATCAGTGTCAGCCAACAAATTCGACGTCAGACAGATGGTGCTTTTGGGACTACAGTGCGTGCCACACCCCCTGCAATTTCAGTCTGTTTATTTGAGAGTGAGTGGTGGGAACTCATCTGGAACAAACAAGCATAGCATGGATATCCGTTGTTGTGAAAACCGGGATTATGTGTCATTCTCCCAAGAGAGTGCTTCGAACGCCCAGCTTTCTGTCACTGTCAATAAGTTTCCGTCGAGGACCTTCGAAAATAGCAAAACGGACAAGTGCAACTAAAAAGTTCACCAGAATCGACGCTGCAGACCGAATCTCACTGCGAGGTGCTGCAGACCATCCAGAGACAGGATGTTCGTGAAATCTGATTTCCGGCCACCAGATACGCCAAAGCGTTTGGACTTCCCGGTTCCCTGAGGTTCCGCACCAAGAACACGTAGGCGGTATCGTATGGCACCATTAAAGCGCTGGTGATGCTAGCAATAATTGTTGAGACGCGGGCCATGGTGCGTCTGAGGTGTTCGGTGTTGATGTTCCTTATCCATTTGATTCTGCCTTTCTAGGAGTTCGTTTTTCAGCCTGGCTGTTCTCTGGAGAACACCTTGGAATGTGAAAACGAAAGCGTACGGAATGAATTGAAGGCGCGTACCAGTTTGTATGAGTGTACCACGTTGATAACTCAATATATTCTCGGTCCAAAACTTCAGGATGTCTCCTGGTGCAGAAAAATAAAGGATGGATCCTTGTCTTACGCACTGACCGTTGTGTTAAATAACACGTAGCAAATATGAATGTAGGGGGCTTTTTTTGAAGTACCAGGTGGTCATGACATTTCTGGCACACTTCAACTCCACTGAATTCGTCCGCAACGTAGCAAGATGTTGCACAGAATAATTCCAGGAGACGCAATAATTCTGGGGCTGGAAACGGTAATTGGTGTCCTTAAAAATTCGAATGAACCCGGCAGACGAGCATGAATGTACAAGACATGCAAGCGAGAGCACACGTATTTATCCAGAGTAAGGCGTACCATAGTTGGCCTAATCATGCACAAAACAGGGTATAAGTCATGGAATGATGGGTCCATTTCGGCCTATCAGCTAGAAACCATGTACCGTCATCGTCTTCGGCTGTGAAAACCACATACGTGCGAGGTAATAGTTATGAGTGTCACAGTTTCGTTTGCCAGTGATTTGCGGAGGTGGGGTGGATAGCCATGCATTGGAGGCAGTAGCTGATACAATTAATAAAGGGATGTCAATGGGATCTTCATTGGGGAGATCGGAAGGGGAGCTATGCGTTGAAGCAATAGCCTGGATGCATGAGCACCATTGAGGGCGCGTCTGATCCATGTCTGTAGTCATTGATGTATCCCGTCTCGAGGTACCCATCCAGAGAACCGGCAATACTCAGCGCAGCTGAGTTGGCTGATCATGGCTTTCATATATCGTTGCCAAGTCACTGATCGATGTATCCATTTACTGGACGGAATCCACCTTGGTTCCCACGGACCTGCCTCTACCTGTGCTCAGTCAACCTTCGAAAGATAAGACCAGAGCGCATCTTTGCTGCTACCGCTACCACGTTAGTGTCACAGAGGTTTTCACTCAGCACCTGCATACCATTTTTGAAGAAGGAGATGACTGTCGATATGCCCCATTCTGCAGGCCCTTTCTGTACACTTCATGTCGCGTTAATTGATTTTGTCAGATGGGTCACCAGGGATTCTCCACCCTTGAGAAGGGCTGGATAAAGGCCGTCCTAACCCAGTGCCTTCTCACATGTAGGGATATTTCGTATTTTGTTTCTTCTAACAGGCGATTGACGATTAAATTCTATTCGTCCGCATGCACTATGCACACAGGCTCTGTAGAAAGATACAAGTTAAACTCGGCATCTTTGTGAGTGAATTAATGTGCCAGCTTTTTCATTTGTTTTTCCAGTAATCATTGCCCCCTTAGGGTTATTCTATCGTATGAACTGGTATAGGGCAAGGCTGTTTCCGGTGGCATGTCTTTCACATCTCTTGAGTTTTCGACGCCGAGCGAATTCTCAGTCTTAAGATGTTCATTACTTTGGTGTTTGTGCTCATTCCTGCTTGTATTTTGTGAAATTACTCACTGCTAGTGATCTTGGTGATGTCCAGTGATCATTTGATCGTGTCAGAGAAATCGGAGTCAGCACTGAACGCTGCTAGCACATCTCTTTTCACATTTTGCCATGCTGCATTCACGTCCTCGTGACCAGTGCAGCGTTGGTTTACTGTGGAGAGTTGTCGGACCAGCTCAGATGGATACTGCTAATGTATGGTAGTTCTCCAGAGGGGGTGGATTGGTATGCTTCCTACTGACTTGCGGGAACCTGAAGCAAACCAAATTGTCAGGCGTGCTCGTACCATGGTTTGATCGGAATCAAGTGTTCTCCAAAAGGAACGGCCCTACCTAAAGTGGCCGCCGTGTCGTTGTGGTAGGGTTTCTGTGTTGCAATGATCCTGCGGTCTATACCGGCTGGAACTTAGTTCCTAAAGGTTCATCCATGCCAGGAAGGCCAGTGAGGAGCAGCCCGACGAAGAACAGCGAGTCCCCATACTGTGAGTAATCGTATTACGAGGCGGTCTGGTGGTAAAGGAGTGTGAACGCTGTAAGGCGTTTTTTCCAAGAGACCAGCATGTTCATATTCATGGAAGCAGCGATGCCGACTTCCCTCGAGGAAGGACGGATTAGAAAAGGCCGGCCCCGAAAACTGCACCCCGATCGCCCAACGGTTGACCGCGACCGCCGGTGCATTATTCAACACGGTCGAAATACTTTTAAAACCAAAGAACCCGGTGCTGCTCGAAAATGCACCTGCTGTGCATCATCATCATCGTCATCATCATCATCATCATCGACAGCATGACATCAGTGTTCAACACCGATGCTTCACTGCCGTACAACCATGACTTATTTTAAAGCCTTATTGTAAAGAAAAGAGTAAGGGTGGACGGGGGAGGGACTTAGTGCTAGCTTAACACAATCATTCCGAGGTGCCTACACCTCCAGACATTCAGTGACTGCACGTCCACAAGCATGACCTTACACTTTGTAGGTGCAAAGTGCATACCAAAGGACGGGATGACTTTGGTCAGTTCATCCAAGAATA
>NW_008751677.1:2469411-2519510 GCF_000715545.1 Opisthorchis viverrini
GCAGCGGTGTTTGGCGGGAAATGCAAATGGATTACCATTTCTACGGAACAAGTCGCCACATGTTCCAACCCCTAACCTGGAGGGCCAGGAGACTGTGTTCGTCAGACCTCTAACCATTGACCAACCTGGTATGAGAGACTCTGTGAGTGTCCCGGGACACTCCAGTATAGCTCAATGGGTCGCTGAGGTGCGCAAACCGTCACACCACGGTAAGGGTCTCTCTCTTTGTGACTGTGCGCAGCCACGTCACGACAGTATTGCCCTACTCCCTGCGCCCTCGTACAAGGCCGGCCCCTTACAAGTGGGTCAGCCACGGTAAGGTCCAGTCTCTTTGTGACTGTGCGCAGCCACGTCACGACAGTATTGCCCTACTCCCTGCGCCCTCGTACAAGGCCGGCCCCTTACAGCCAAGTGGGTCAGACTATTGAATCATTGGCTCCAGGGACGGTCCCCCAAGAAAACCCTAACAACCGCTGTCTTGCGGTCCAGCCTTTTGAGACATGCGCTGAGGGTAGGGCCCCCGAACAAAACCCCCCACTGCCTTGTGTATGAGACTTGAGTGAAAGTCTCAGCTAAACCCCGTTCTTCGGCCTGGGCAATCGGGAAGCACCATTTGCCCTTGCAGCTCTTCGCTCACCGGACTTCCCCCTCATTCCCTACCAACCCATCGTACAGTGCAGTGCCACCAACCCATCTGCCAACCCCCTAGCCACTGTTCCGTATCTCAACCATCTCCCAGACAAATTAACCAAAATAATCATCTACTAACCTCAAAAATCTGATCCAAGTTGTAGCCTTCAGTGTCCGTACTCTATGTCCAATAGGTCAACAAATATCCCTTGCTGAAACCTTACTTTCTCTCTATCGATGTATGTTGTGTCTCCGAAACACGCATTCAAGATCCCACTTCGGTCGTGCTCCTCAAGCCGCTTAGGACGAGCCCATATGTTCCACATTTCACTATTCGGACATCCGGTGATCCTAACGCAATGGCCCGTGGTATCTACGGTGTGGGAGTTGCACTCAGCCCCAAGGCTGAATGCGCGTTACTGGACTGAATCTGAGTAAACAGTCGCCTTTGCGCTGTGCGGTTGTCTGGCTCAATTAAGATTAACGCAGGTTGATGCGGTAAATGGTGTGAGTTTGGTGTATCAGCATACGCCCCAACAGCAGTTCTGAGACAGAACGACGAGTTTTATCAAGATCTGTCACGACTGCTTCGGTCGGCAAGAAGGACGGATATAGTAATCCTGACCGGTGATATAAATGTCCACGTTGGATGACTAAATATGGAAGAAGCACAGTTAGGTGGTGGTTAGGTGGACATTGGAGGGCAGTTTCTTCATTTGTGTGCAGATCATCGTCTTTTCCTGGCCAGTACAAACTTCCAACACGAACGCACACACCGGGTTACTTCGAAGCCGCCTACCACAAGACAGTCGTTGACTCACTTGGACCATATGGCCATAAGTTACCGTTGGAGAGCCTCAGTTAAGGATTGCCGTTCCTTCTCGGGGTACACAACTTGACTCTGATCACGCCATCGTGCTGGCCCGCTTATCCTTTCGCGTGCCGAAAGAGACCAGCTCCGTTCATCAACTTCGACAAGTTTCAGTAGTTGAAGAATATCGAGCTGATCTGGTTAGAGAGCTACAGTCATGTAGATGGCGAAGAGTGCTTGGAGGATAGATGGAGGCGAGTCAAAGAAGCAATGCTGTCAGCTTTCAACACTTTTTGTCCAACCCATCCGACTCGAATCAATGAACACTGGATATCTTCGAGATCAGCAGATCGTACTGCTGCCAGAAAGGCTATGCCAGCAACTAGCGACTGTGATGGCTCACGCAAATCCCTCAAACATAGGATAATCAGGAGCTTGAAGAATGACAGAAAACATTGGTGGATTTCGTCGCTCTTAACACTGGTGCTTCACTGTCGTACAACCACAAATCTTATTCAATCATACTTAAAGCGTTAAAAGTTGAAAAAGAGAAGAGTAGATGAAGGACCTCTTGCTAGCTTGCCACAATCATTCTAAGATGCCTGCAGGCGTCCAATAAGACACTGGAAGGAAACTGGCAGCACTGCTGCGTAGCTATATGAAGAGCCCGAGATGAGATATTGTCAGATGTGATCCAGCCGCGAACTCAGGATCTTGCATGCATCCAAGCTGTATCCTTCAACGCATAGCTTCGTCTCCTGACTTCCCCACTGAAAAGTTCTGTGTCACTCCTGAGCTCACGCGTCACTTACCAGCTACTGACCTTAATGCGTGGCCGTCCAATTTTATCTCCTTAGTTCATCAGCGAATGAAACTGGTAGCCATAACTACTGTACTTGCTCGCGGTTCACCGTTAAGGAGGATAATTGATGATAAAGATGATGATGCACTAGTTCGTGTAGTCGGAATACATGGTCACTGCACCAGTTTCTATGGTGGAACCCAACTCGCAACTTTGAGACAACTAGAGGAGAATTTTGCTTGTCACAAGTTTGGTTCCGATGGATATCGGACCGACGGTTGGTTATTGCATTCGAAAGGTGCCAGTTGACACCACTGGAAACAGATTGCTGCTACGATAGATTGTTAGTGATGAATGTTTTCTTTGCATCTGCCGCTCAAAAAGTCAGGGTATATCGGCCGTACACTGGTGTATGAATTGTACATGTTGCAGGACGTCCATCCCTCATTTAGAGTTTTGTCTTAACTTAAACCTATACAGAAAAGGGGTGAGAACATCGCTCGTCCGATGTAGGTCCGTTTTAATCGTCCCACTGGAGCTTGGCACTAGCAATTTGTGGCGTTAGATATCGTTTACAAAGTCATTTGTTCAACTACCTGGCTCAGAAGATGAATTTGTAACCTTGTGTTTGTCCATTTTTTACGTGTAAGTCATCTGTAAAAATAAATGCAAGTGGTGAATGCCGCATCAGCATGAATAAAAAGGCAATTGCCAAATGGAGCTTATGATGTCAACAATCGCACCATTGTAGTATGAAAATACTAGCCTGCATTTTTGTTGAACGAAACTAATCGTGAAAGGATATTAGGAACATTGACCACCTGTTAAGCCTGTTTATCAGCCATTCTGTTATTCTGGACGCGTAATGCATATACACAAAAGGTTTTTTAGCTTTTTGTCCTTTGCAGCAGCTTGAATCTTTGTAACCTCCGGATCTCAGTACTCTGGGTAGAAAATTGCTTCCCCTACTCCATGGAAGCTATCCGAAGGTTGAATTAAAATGAGTGAATGAATGCTGCAGAACTTTCTCATCCACGTTTTAGCGAACACCTCTGAAACAGTCAAAGATTTCCGATACCCACTTTGGATCGGTTCCTTGGGGCGCCTTTCATATGTTGATTATCCGGGATGAGGCAGCGATCAGTGTCGAAACGTAAGCAGCTCAGATATGTTAGCTGATCAACAGGCTGTTGATCTATTCGCCAACCGTGGCGATTGGCTTGATGACGTTTCTTAGCTATACGTGGAGACGCCATCAGTGTACACACTATTGGTAGAGATCCTATGAACTTGTTTTTTATCCTAAATCCGTCTTCAGGCCAACAGCACAGTGGTTGCATGCCAAGCCTGTTGGCTGCGATATTGAACAGAACTGTCCAAAGTTGTCATAACCATGACCGCTCAGGTGCACTGTGGATTTCCGTATGATACATCAGGACAAGTAGTGGAGTAAAACACACGCGCTCACACTTCATTGGTAGTCGTGAACAATAGTAGTTGTGTGACTCGGGGGAAACTATAACAACCAAAAACGCAAGGTTGATGAGAAGCGATCTCAGCAAAGATCAGCCTACCCACGAAGCAATTAACCATGGCGTAACCAGCCTTAGTCTCCCTTAGTCAGCCTTAGTATCAGCAGCAACACTTACGCAACTGTGGAAACGTACTTCCATCATTTTACTGTTTTCCTCTATTGTTGCGATCTCCATTCGAATGTCTGTCCGTTTTTAATTTCCTTTCTGTGTTGTGCCATTTTGTGGTCTAAAGTGTAGGTTGTCGATTTCGCATTATTTATTCTTCAGGTACAAATGCTTTCAGGACTATCTGAACTGGATCGAACATGTAGGCGGCCTGGATAACTTTACCCAAGGATACAAGGAATTCGGCATACATGTTCACCCCGACGGCACCATTTATTGCAAGGAATGGGCTCCAGGTGCAAAAGAGTTGTACCTCCGTGGAGATTTCAGTAAGCGATGTTTATGATTTTTGTAACCGGATCACAGATGACTGGAAGGAATTCACGCATCCATTCAAAAACATTGGTTTTGGTAAGTGGGAATTAACCATACCGCCCACGTTCGGAGCGCCCGCTATTCCACACCTCTCAATAGTGAAGGTATGCTACCTCAGTAAAATCCAATGCTTGAAGCTTTTGGTTGTAGCCCAAGATGGTCGGCGCCTTGATCGTCTCAGTCCTTGGGCACCGTACGTAGTTTGTCTGAACGAGAATAAGATCTACGATCAGGTTATGTACAACCCAAAAGAGGTATTTTGACCCCTTATTTGATCGTTGTCTCTAGAGGTACGAACTGAAACATCCACATCCACCCCGCCCGAAAAGTCTACGAATCTATGAGTGCCATGTGGGAATTTCTTCACAGGAGCCTAAGGTTGCCTCGTACACGCACTTCAAAGACAACATACTTCCCCGGATAAAGAATCTAGGTAAGTTTCTCTACCGAAAATGCCCGCTTTGCTTTTTACTATTTTCATCTTGTATGTGTACGTGCATTCACTTCAGAACAAAACACTGAATGCAAACTACCTTGATGTGGTTTCGCATCCAGTACTGTTGACAGACAGTCTCTTCGCCGTCTATCCGGCCTCATCTCCACAGTTCAGTTGCCAGCGTTCGAATTGCTCGCTGTCTGGAGACATCCGAATGGACAGGTCAACATGAGTTTGACTATGCAAAGAAACAGCCGGGTCCAGACAGCTGAGGAACACGCGTGGTGATGGCCACAACTTGTGCTTCAACGAAGTGATTTAGAATGAAGGTCCTTAACTGCCATGCAACCATGAAAAAAACGATGTTGAAGAGGAGAGAGAGAGAGCAGGGAGTTATTGTGAAGATGTTTTATGTGGAAATGATCAAGGATAATGTGCCTACACCTACATCCTTTTCATTTAGAAAAATCGCATGCCAATAGGCGAACGGGTGTGGTTATACGACTATATAAAGCACGTTAGTTACACAATAATTTCAGAGTTTATTTGTTTCGGATGTTTGGTTGCTAAATACTTATTTCACAGCTATTTGTGTGTGATTATCCTTATTTCTTCTTCTCATGGCAATATGCATTGCTTTCTTTGTGAGACAATCAGTACTTCGTATGGATCACGTCTGATTCGGAGCCCAAAAGCCTGACCGCAAGGCGGCGGTGTTTGGCGGTATATGCAGGTGCATTACCATTTTTTACGGAACAAGTCGCCACACATGTTCCGACCCACAGCCTGGAGGGTTGGGAGACTGTGTTGGCCAAACCTCTAAGCATAACCTAGTACGAGTGACTGTGAGTGTCGCACAAACACCCCAAGTATAACTCACTGGGTCGCAGAGGCACACAAAACGTCATACCGCGGTGAGGTCCAGTCTCTCTGGCGGCTAAAACGTGTATGATGTTCACTAGATAGCCACGTGGTGAGATTAGGCATTCAAGCAGAAGCTGTTTTTGGTTACGAATGATAACATTAGGGATTTCAATAATAGCATCGTTTCCAGGTTCTTGTGCAGTCTGTTATCAGCCGGGATGCTCACCATCAGCCCGGCAGAAGGACCTGAATGCAAATGCTTGTCGTATTTGATCAGGCAATGTGAAGTCCGACTTGGTGATAAACCTATGCTATCCTGATCGGGATTGATATTTGGCACACGAAAACGCATTGCATACAGGTGGAGGCAAAATACTTGTCGCATTATAGAACGGATAGTGTCATTTTTTGCCGATGATATTTGGTTTCGTCCATGCGTTATGCTCCCGAGAGAGTCAAGTATTGGATAGTATACCTTTCAAGCACTTCGTAACGTACAATACAGGCGTAAGGAACCTGCGGACAGTCGGTGCTTCACTTTTCTGAGCCTGGTTTTAAAGTGCGTACGGTGTGCAATTTTATGTCATTCACTACCATCGTATGTCATTTGCGTCAACAGGCTACAACGCTCTACAACTGATGGCTATAATGGAGCATGCTTACTACGCCTCGTTTGGTTATCAAGTGACCAGCTTTTTCGCTGCATCCAGGTTAGTGCTGTTTAGATCCTATCATATCTAACGTTTACTGTTTTCCCCCACTACTATCCAAAGTTTCACTTTTCGTTGCTGCCTGAAACACTAGTTTCAGGGGATTACAGTCCTTTTTTCTGCGTTGTTATGGGTGCAGTTAGCCTTCCACAGTAGGATCCTCGCGCTTGGTCGGAGACGCAAGATTTTGTCACTTCGATCGAAATGATACCAGACCCGTCCCCTGTCCGCTTTTCCTTATTTGAAACTCGATTCTTTTTCAGATCTGTTTTTCACAGTATTTACGAGAGTAGAGCATCAGTTCATGGTGCTACTGTCGTTCACCAGCAAGACGTTTAACAGTACTCTGTTCTGTATGGCTTGGTTCTGCTGACATCGTATGATAAGAGCTCTTGCGATTTATGTTCACTATTCCCGCCTTTTTTTTGGAAATCTCGTCGGTTTACGAAGTAATTCTCTGGCTCTTTTAGGATACTTGCTTCTTCGGGTAAGCAGGATGCTGAAATTCCGCGGAGTGTGGGTATTCAAGCTCCAACAATTTATTCACCAACGCTAGCCAGCCTTGTTCTCAGCCTTCATACCCGCCTTCTCTTCTGATGCTGGGTGTGCGGCTTCTCTCTCTCTCTCTGTTACCCATCTTCAATCTATTCTTTTACAGCCGCTACGGCACGCCAGATGAACTTCGCGCTATGGTCGATGAGGCACATCGTCTGGGTTTGGTAGTTCTGCTGGACGTTGTGCATAGTCATGCGTCAAAGAACACGGTTGATGGACTGAACCAATTCGATGGCACGGATGCCTGTTACTTCCATGACCGCGGACGGGGTGTACACGAGTTGTGGGATTCCAGGCTGTTCAATTACACTGAGTGAGTGACCGTCGTTTGGGTTTTTCGGTTTTCATTTCAATTTGCCAGTTGGATGTATACTAAATGTTTCTCCCACCCGTAATATGAGGATAGGGGGCGAGATGGCCCAAGTGGTTAGAGCGCGAATTTACTGACCGGAAGGCCCGCGGTTCGAATCCGACCTCCGCCACTCGACTTCCCCTGTCTAGACTTGGGCAACCTGGCAGTATCCCAGCCCTCATGCTTCCTTCGGGTGGCATGGCAGCTAGGCACCGGAAGGGTGCTATGGCTGAACGCCTTTTTTAATATGAGGCTACAGAACTATCGATCTCTGTTCTATCCTTAGTCTTTTGGTGATCTTTTTTGTGTCGGAACGGATGAAGTTTTCTCTCCTAATCATGTCTCCTAATATTTCTCGCCCCTAATGTGTTCACTTGTTTATTTGGTACGGTGTTTGTTGGCGCTCTTCAGGTTTGCCCTCGTTCGCTCCCTTCCTGGTTGTCCACTAATTTCTTTGCTAATTTGTTACTAACGCGTCGCTTTCACAGGTATGTCCGGAGATTAGTGTAGTTCTTTTGACCTGATATAGGACATAACGTTTGGAAAGACCGTACATATTTGTCAGTCAGCCCACAGTTTTCATCAAGTTTGTTTGTCCTCCTTACCACCAACCTACGTTTGCTAGCTCACCCATGCGTTTCTACCTCTGCGTGCGTGACGTTCAGAACTAGATGCATACTCGCCATCCTTTCGTCATCTTGGATGTGTTCTCTGATAAATCGCTATTAACGCCTTAACCGGGTTTGATCCTGGAGCATTCTCTTGGGTTGTTAATTTGGTCAGCTACCCATTAGGTTCGGACGCTCTGGAGCGTTTTTGCAACTACGGACTCTTGAGGTTTTGTGGAGTCTAGTATCCGCTTATTTTTGTGTCGTTGGTCGTGCCTGAGGATCACAATCTTTGGTATTGAGGCAAGCTTGGACTTCTGCGTAACAAACTGTGAATAGGGCTTCCGTGATTTAGTTCAGCAATCCAGTTTGGTTTGCTTTCACTCGCTATTTCAGTTTCGAAGGGTTTCTGTTACACATCCAATGTATCTACCTGTTGTTTTACAGACTGGAGGTTCTGCGATTTTTGCTGTCCAATTTACGCTGGTGGATCGACGAATATGGGTTCGATGGTTTCCGTTTTGACGGGGTAATGTCCATGCTATACCATCATCACGGATTGATGACCTCGTTCTCTGGCCACTACGGTGAATATTTCGGTCTGTCGGTCGACACGGAGTCGTTGACGTACCTGATGATTGCCAACTACTTTCTGCACAAACAGTATCCGTTCATTATAACGATAGCGGAGGTATGTGTTCATGATATACGGTGCGATGTATCCATCCACCTATATTTACCGAATCCTGCTTAGCTATTGCCTGCTCTGCGGTTGTTGGTGACAAAAAATACTACCGATTGTTGACGTAAGCCGTCCCAGATGTTTACTAGAGGGTGGCTCAGATACAGCACTTTGTTATCTGTTGATGACTGCTCGTCAGCTGTGTTAGTCGGGTTACACAACACAGCGTGTCCTTTTCGGAAAATTGTCTATGCTGATAAACCCGATACCGTTTCATTTAATCCTAAATCAATTGGAAGTAGATGTGAAGATTGATTGTTTTCCGTTACTTTGTTTCCCGCGAGAGGATAAGCGGACTTTAAGGGTATTGCTGCATACTTCGTAAAGCTTTTAAGAGTTTGGCGTGAACTCTCGACTTTTTGTCCGCTTTCCCAGCATTAACTATTCTACAAATAAGGAAAGCGTGTAGCGCCGCTCGGAGCTAAAGGTTACCGGTCAGAGGTATAGCCTACTCTGTGCTCCGTTGGGTAGCTTATCTGCCACATTTCGCCTGGTTGTGCGTTGCTCTCCATTTAATTCACTTAGTTTAGAAACCTGTCAAAGTGTATGCAGTCCGCTACTGGGGGAAGATATGGGTCAGTGCTGAGATAGAAGGTACAAGTGCTACCCCCTCGATACACACTGAAATTGGTGCCAGTATTAACGGTTTGTCTACAATTCAAGCTGGCATACCACGTACCGAGGGTGATATCGATTGTCAAGGTTTTGTTTGTTACTCAGATGGAAGTAGGAATGTAGATTTCTTATTGTTAACAATCAGCCAATCTGCCAAGCCCAAATAATCTTTATCCTCATAAAAAGCAATCTGACCGCGACTGGTTGCGGGTTGTTTTACAACTTGCATGTCACTGTTTTGGTGTTCTCTATGCACGTTATGGTCCCTCGTAAGGTTCTTGTGCATTTTCGATGTTACTTACGTGATTTGTGAACATTCATTCCCATCGGTTTCTTCTTATCTTTGCAGGAAGTCAGCGGCATGCCTACCTTATGCCGTCCAGTCTCCGAGGGTGGCGGTGGCTTTGACTACCGTTTAGCAATGGCTATTCCGGATAAGTGGATTGAGGTGGGTCTTTTTCATATCCTCTTCCTCCTGTCAGCTGTATTCTGTATCCATCAAACTAAATGATGTAAAGAATAGTGCGACAAATAGGTGACTAGCATTCATTAAGACTTCCGAAACTCAGTTCCTTACGCCACAAGCTTTCCAAAGGTGCAGGCAGTAAATGTTAGACAGGTGGGATGCCTAGACACGGTTTACAGCCAGCACCCTACATTAAGATATTGCCTATCTCGATACAATATTAGAACGAGCGGCTATTATAATAACGTCAGTTTTGTAGGATGGCGCTTTTGTATTGGGTATCTATTCATTAAATCAATCCAGCTATCTCACATGAGCTTGTTATCGAAGCTCTCCTTAATTTTGGAGGCAACCTCAGATCGGAACAAGTAGTGCTTTCTGTAGCCCCATCGTGTTAATATATTTCCACTAAGGAATGATTTCTTTCTTTGTGTTACCCCTGGAAACAAGACGACAGAGCAGGAGGATCAGTCCGCGTATCCAATCTCCGGATGGGCTCACAAACTAGCAGTTAACCAGCACGTTAATAACCGCTTAGGTGTTTTATACACTGTAACGTGCCTGACAGTCCTTCAGGATACACGACAATAGGCAAGGCCACCGGGGGCTTTTTTGAAGCAACCTACACGCTAATGACCATAAGGGTGGCATTAATTCCAGTTTCCTGGAATATTCCGGATCTGCCATTGGTAACTGCTGTTAGGTGATACAATTCCTTCTCAGTTCTGCCCTCAACAACTTCTCGAGACTGATCGAGAGAGGGTGATGATGTCTGGAACTGCGCGTAGAAATAGAATTTTTTCATGCTTTCACCGCGATGCGGGTTTAGCCGAATGCTGTTAGCTGTATGATGGCCTGATGAATTCACTCGAATCATGTCCAATGCCATATATATATATAAAGCAATACGGAACTGAGTTTCAGCTAGGTGGGTCGTATAATCACTGAAGCTCGACCACCAGAACACGTTATGACCTTCAAAAGACAAGGTCCACCCTCTTAGCAGACCCCGAGCGCACCAAACCATTCGCTCAACGGAAGCGATGGGGGAATCCGACAAGTTTCGGGCTTCAAATCCCTAACTAGGCGAAAATCATAACCTGAACGGTACTCCTAATGCCTTCGCCTGGTCTAAGAATGGTAGCTGAGGCCAGTTGATGCACAAAAGGTTAGTTATTCAGCGCAGTTCTCCATCAAAATTGATATGGAATAACATGCACTCTATCTGGTTCACAGCGCTGTACGCTAACCCGCCTGAGGGTAGTCAGCATCAGCACATTATATCTAAAGGATTGGCACATTCTCTTTGACGACGTTCTCGCAGGTACGCCAGTCAAGACAATAAATGCTATGACCTGCAGGACCACCCGAACAACAGGTCTTCCGTCAGCAGTCCTGTGTGCTTCAACACAGCTTTCAAGGTAGGGTCTGCAGAAGATTGTCACATTATGCGAGAAATTCGGATCATATGACCAAAGGTGCCCAACGACGGTCGAAATTTGTTTTCTTATCCTGTTGATAATGGAAAGCCGTTTTTCTGTGCATTTTACTCCAAGCGCTGGAGTACTGATGTGTGGGCGGCGAGATGGCCCAAGTGGTTAGAGCACGAATTTACTGACCGGAAAGTCCCGAACCCGACCTCTGCCACTCGACTTCCCCTGTCTAGGCTTGGGCAATCTAGCAGTGTCCCAGCCCTCGTGCTTCCTCCGGGTGGCATGGCAGCTAGGCACCGGAAGGGTGTTATGGTTGAACGGTAACGGGCGGCTGAACACGCTTTCAACTGTACAGAACATCCCACCTATCCTAGCCAGTGTCACTGAATAAAACTCAGTCCGGTTTTCATTCTCACTTTTGGATTCAGTGGTGGTTTATCTTTTGTCTTAATTTATTGTGAAGTACGTCTACTCAGTAGCCGGTCATCACAGTTTGTTGAGGATGAAACATTTTCCAATGGTCTCTTATTTTCACCGGTAGCTTTTGAAAAAGGTTCGTGATGAAGACTGGAGTATGGGAAGTATCGTTCACGCATTGACCAATCGCCGGCATGGTGAGGCCAATATTGCTTACGCTGAATGCCATGATCAAGCGCTTGTTGGTGATAAAACCATTTCTTTCTGGTTGATGGATAAAGAAATGTACTGGAATATGAGCACAACAAGTCCCCCGAATCTTGTCATTGACCGTGGCATTGCACTGCACAAGATGATCCGATTTCTCACCCACACATTGGGTGGTGAAGGCTACTTGAATTTCATGGGTACGTCTGGAAATTGTGTCACCAATTGTTTTTGCGCTGGCAAATGTTATATGGAACAGTTTACCTCAAGCACGTCATTTACTTCATAAATTCTGTACACCTGCTGTTGACTTTTTTGAGATCCATGGATCGCCTCTCTGAAAAGTATCTGTCACCTGCCTTGACTTTTAAACAGTTTTCATATATATATCTTTCATTACCATTGTATGATCCCAAGCCTCCGTACCACTTTACATTCTGAACTTGATGTTTTGCAACCTGTACTGTAAGCTGTGTACACATTTTATTTCTTTTCAGGTAATGAATTTGGCCACCCCGAATGGCTTGACTTCCCACGTGCCGGTAATAACAGCTCATATCACTATGCGCGTCGTCAGTGGAACCTTGTGGATGACCCTCTGCTGAAATACAAATTCCTGAACAACTGGGATCGCGCGATTCAACATCTTGAAGAACGATATGGTTGGCTATCTTCACCGCAGGTCAGTTCTCTCGGTCGTTCCCCTAAACGGCGCATCGAGTCGTTGCAAACCTCACAATCAGATTGCAAATCGTACTACGATGTTTAAAAAATGTGGACCAAGTGATAACCTGGCGCGAATCGCGCTTACAGATTGCTGCTGATCTATCCTATTGTCGGTACAGTTTCGCTGGACGTCATATCTTGATTAACCTTTGTGCTGGTTTCCAGTTCGTGGTGGTTAAATGTATCATGATTACCCTCATCGTCACCTTCACTCGATGAACATGGTTAACTCTGATGGCCCATGGTATCTTAGTATTAAGTGTTTACTCAAACGTCTCGCTAGCAGGGTTGGTCCGAATGATGCATGTGATTGTCACTAACGGTCTTCGTACGACATAAGCGATTTACTGTCCCTTATCGGACAAATTCACCTCTGATGACGGACTCAACTCCAAGGCATGCTCACACGTCCATGGAAAAATAAATCTCGTGGTAACCCAGTGGATAATGTACAAATTCACTGACGAGAAGGTTCGTGGTTGGAACCAAACCGTGGCATTTCGACTTCTACTGCCGGGTTCGGGCAGCCCTGAAGTATCACCGCCCTCCTGCTTCCTTCGGGTGGCGTGGCAACTCAGCACTGACGTGTTGTTACAACTAAACGAATGTTATTATTTATTTACTCTACTTATTGTTATTTATTACTCGAAACTAACACGAAGTCATTTGCCATAATGTTCGTGTTCCACTCCACTTTGCATTCGTCATATCAGGGAAGGCGTAATTGCTAGTCGTGGTTGTGAGCTCCAGCTGGTGTGTCGACCCAGACTGTTGTAGTGGAATCCTAGTATGCGGTCATAAACTCTTAACACAGATCGGTATTAAGCATTTGAGCCAGTGCAGGTTGTTGAACACGTTATCTTTGTAGTCGGACCTTATAGACCGGGTATGAGGCTGTAGCTTGACTGAGATGGTGTTGCGATGATGTTAAATTGTTTTCATTTTGTTAAGAGTTTCGTTGTGCATGACCGACTAGTAATATTGTTTGTTAACGAAAATATCGTTGGAGAATAAGGTCCAGAACAGTATTGTTTGGAAGATTATGAGGAAATGCGTTTTTTTCCGTTAGCAGGCCGGCAAAATATATCTCGGTCAGCTTAGTCTGTGGGCACAAAAAAACCTGAATCGTTTAGTCGATCGTGATCTTTGATTGGTTGTCTGAATAGAATACTGTGTCTACACAATTTAAGGGAAGAGGCTGACATTTCAGCCATCGCCTGGAGACTAATCTCACCAACAAAGCGGCGGAATGACAGGTATTCTTAATCTTCTGGTGGCCGGGGACCATGAATTCGGCTAGCGCACTATTTGATGGTAGCACTTCTGAGGTCCAGTGGAGCTCTTCAGATGTCAGGCGATCAGCATTTATTCTGGCCGGGGTCGGAATGGTCTAGGCACTCAGCAACAACCGACTGCCAAAGCCGCCCTCAATGCGTCCCATGGTGTAGCCAGCTCGTCTAGACTAACAAGTCATTGTCTATTTCGGGTGACGCACCAGACGCCTGCTTTCATCAATTCACTTTAGTGAAACACATCGTCACACGTATATAGGACTCCTCAGGGCAGGCCAAGTTTTAATAGGCTCCTTTGGAGAATTTCCTTGGGGGGAATAGAACGACACTTAAATAGTTAGAGACTTCCAGGTGCCTAGGTCAATCCTATAAGACCACTGAAGATAGATTCTTTGTTCCTTCACCTGATTTATGAAAGGGTCTCCAGCGCCATTAGTAGGGCCGCATTAGTATATACTGACTTGCATCCACACGGATAACTGACAAACAACGTGATTGAGCTACGCTAGTAAGTTTCACTGACGGTCAGGATACACCGATGCGCAATCATTTCAAACTTTCGGACATGCTGAGGCTCTGCAAACACCAACATTTTATCCATGACACGTTGTTGGTAACGATTCTTCAAAAATGAACCAAATTGGATGAGAATAAACTTTTCAATAGTTTATAGACTCGAACATCCAATTTTCTGGGCATTTTAGCGGAATTTGAAATCGATGATCAAATGGTTAAAAGTGGGCTTCTTGGAAAACTGGCATACAGTAGTGGGATCGTGTGACAACCATTGGACTCTGTGGTCCCATTAGCGTCAGGGCTAGAACAAATCACTTAAACACTGGAAGCCTTAAAGTTTACTGTTCTTAAGACCAATCGTGTTGGTTTAACACTTGATTGATTCACTTGAGTGACGCAGTCACAAACCATCACCTAGAAAGTCTATTTCGTTCCCAGTTGACATCGAAGGTCGGTAGTTCCATAGAGTTTGCTTCATTACCCAGATGGCGAGATGGCCGAAGTGGTTAGAGCGCGGATTACTAACCTGAAGGTCCGCGGTTCGAATCCGACCTCCGCCACTCGACTTCCCCTGTCTAGGCTTGGGCAACCTGGCAGTATCCCAGCCGTCGTACTTCCTTCGGGTGGCATGGCAGCTAGGCACCGGAAGGGTGCTACAGCTGAACGCTTTATCTTTATCTTTTTTTACCCAGAGGGCAACCTTATTTTTCTCCATTACTTGGGGTTAATCCCTGTGCTCTTTTCGGTGGAGCGTTAGCGTTCTTCACTAATCAAGCTGGTTTGCTGTAGAATAGTCCACAATAGGTCAAAGCTTATCGAAATGATGTTAGCACGTAAGTCTATGAAGGATTGTGTGTTTTTAGAGCTTGAGGCGATACTTCATTGGTCGTTTATCTAACAGCCCTGGTTAAAAAAGTAAAAGCACTGCAATGGAGATTCAGTATATGCTGGAAAGCTGAGAAGCACTGCACAGCTGTTCCATTTTTATTAGGAACAAGGTCGGTGCGCACATCGCGAAACTCCAGGAAGTCTCGAACCCGCGATCTTTATCTAGTAGTTTCAACACGGCCGTTTGACCACCAGCGGCTCATTAGCTGTGTAATGTAGCGCCATTCATCCTTCATTTCTGGGATCCACATTATGTAGTCAAGCCGATAATCGCTTTTGGGCTTTTCATCTCAGGCAGGGTTCATTTTACAGCTGAAAACCCGCTACCAAAACAGTAATTGTCATTATCTTGTAAGACCCATTCAGTGTATGGATGTCTTGCTAACGAAAGGGAACACAAGGGCTGAGTTACTATCGGGTTGCCTAAGCCTAGGCAGGAGCAGCCGAATTGCCAGGGTTGGGTTCGAACCACGGACCTTCCGGTCAGCAAGTTCGCGCTTTAACGACAGCTATCTCGGATTGAGCGGAATTGATCTGTGCCGTCTTGTCTGGAATCGGTCGCTTCGATCCAGTCCCTTCCCTTATACCGAAGACCCCTGCTCATTCAACAGCACTGTGAACTATCTACAAACCTCTCTCTGGAGGCTTGGCGTCATTTGCGCATATTATTACTGAGCTCCTCCTTTAGCCACCTTTCTAACAGTTTTACTTCCGGTGTTGGACGCGTGTATTGACTAGGAATATAAGATTCAAGCCAGTGAAGCCCACTAAACGATCACCTTTTCATATTGTTGATTGATTGTTTCGACGCGTGACGTCTTATACCGGGCGAGATGGTCCAAGAGGTTAGAGCGCGAATTTACTGACCGGAGGGCCCTGTGGTTCGAACCCAATTTCGCCTCCCGATTGGTCCAAGAGGTTAGAGCGCGAATTTACTGACCGGAGGGCCCTGTGGTTCGAACCCAATTTCTGCCTCCCGACTTCCCCTGCCTAGGCTTGGGCAACCTGGCAGTATCCCAACCCTCGTGCTTCCTTCGGGTAGCATGGTGCCTAGGCACTGGAAGGGTGTTGCAGGTCAACGACTATACCGGGTCCATCTCTGTCCATATCTAAGTACCTTCGGTGAGGATTGCTTGTAGGTGCTCACCCTCATCAGGTTTCTTTCTTATCCGAGTGATTATATTTACTGATAAAGCTGTTCTCACATATCTTGATTTCGATACTCGGTTTCCCTAACTCTTATTTCAATGCATATTCGAATGGCAATTATTTCTCACCGTTGATATCTATTTTCTTCTTCTCAGGCCTATGTGAGCCGTAAACATGAAGGTGATAAGATCATTGCGTTTGAACGCGCCGGTGTGCTGTTTGCATTCAATTTCCATCCTACGCAAAGCTTCACAGGCTATCGGATTGGTGTGGAAACGCCAGGCCGGTAAGTCTCGCTGTAGCAAGCCTTTCGTCCCTAACGAACAACAGTCGCGATACCCGATCAATATATAGAGGAGGTTCTGTTGCATCCGGATTCGTTCGCCCCACTTTCATTTGATTGTCTGACATCTAAACTTGAAAATTTAAAAACATCGTCTCAGCTGTCCACGTCCCATTAAAAGCCTATTTTATGTGGACATCTTTTCACTCGCACTATTTCCATCGGTTTAGATATAATAGACAGTCTTTTTGCGCAGCTTGTTCAGAGACGCTACGTTAGTGTCAGGTTTTTACGAGTAGGTGAGGACAAATCGTGATCAGCACACAATCTCCATTGTTGTCATTTCTCACTGAGCGGACGTTGTGGAGAGCACGAAATTGAACTTCTGGACTTTTCAACCGATTTATTCGTTCAAGGGTGGTTCACTCAGGTAATTGCGACCTCACGTTTTGATGTTTCCGAGCTGCATTACGAACACAAACGACTGTCAATCCGTGTTTGGTGAACTTTGGCTGGTTAATATGCGCAATGTACTAATCTGGTAACATTTTTCTGTTGCTGCGTATATACTCACGAAGGATCGCCTCTGTGTGATGACTAAGAGCAACCCCCATACTCTCCATATCCTGAGTTGATACTTTTGCATTTTACTGACTGAATACTGACTGTATTCGCTTAGGCAATGGAACAGTCGCTTTTAATCATCGGCGACTATCGGCAAACAAACTGTCCCAATTTATCCCTAAAGTCCCAGACTCCCAAATCCGGTTGTCCTGATTGCGTAAACACAATTGGGCTAAACTAACCCGTTCCCGGTAGTTTATTTTGCATCCCACGCATTTATTCTTGTTTTAATCCTTGTTCCTGTTGGTCACGTGCTGCAGTTGTTACAACCAGTGCTGCTGTGGTTGTTTTACGCCCGGTCGATATTTTTCCGCTACGTAGATTTGACGTTATTTTGGGAGACCTTTGTGTTTTATTGTGTGATGATTCCACTCCCCGTTTTCAAATAGTTTTTGGAAGCGTCCTTCATGAATGCTAGCTAACATGCTTACTTATCACCAACTGACGATGTTTGTTTGAATGATCAACTGCATATAAATCTGGTAATTCTAAATGGTTTCATGTGACGTTGTGCACTCGACAGTCTCGCACATTGCCAGTACTGTCAGGGAATTCAGGCTTCAGCTGCGGACCAGCTCGGCGTGAAATTGGCAATTGAATGTACGAATCCCCCAATTTTGATGGAAAATTGCGGGCACAGGTAACACAGGTCATTTGGACTCGTGATGACGATGTGTGAGTGAAACAAATGGACGTGTAGTTGAAATTGGCATTTTTGACAGTCAGTAGGAAAGTTATGCAACTCTTCAACATCAAATTACCTGTACAGTGAAACCGGTATACCATTTTGGTTGTCGTGACGATATGAACACTTGAAAGATAGAGCTGCTCTTACGCCTTACCACTTAACTTGGTGGGGCGAGATGGCTCAAGTGGTTAGAGCGCGAAGTTACTGACCGGAAGGTCCGTGGTTCGAACCCGACCTCTGCCTCTCGACTCCCCCTCTCTAGGCTTGGGCAACCTGGTAGTATCCCAGCCCTCATGCTTACTTCGGGTAGCATGGCAGCTAGGCACCGGAGGGGTGTTACAGCTGAACGACGACTTAACTTGGTATGTGAAATCCAGTCATTATTCTCCCCAGTTTTCACTCATTGGTCGTCTCTGAAGGAGAACCCATTCGTTTTCCTAGACACGAGGATAGGGACAACAGATAAGATACTGTTCTCTCATCTTAGGTAGGGGCATTTGTAACGCGAATTTAGAGCTTTTTTCATTGACCGACTTTCAAAGCTGAACTGAAACGGAAATGAATATGGAAGTCAACTGATCTTCTAATTCCACGTTCTTAACTACGTGTCAGCAGCTTCTATACTAACCAGCTAATCACTCCAACCATAAGTCCTTTCAAGCACAGTTGGTTTTCAAAGGCAGTTCAGCCCAGCTCTTTCCTTCAGTGCTTATTTCACATCGTCTGTTTGACGATTCGTTCTTCATTTTTGTTTGGTCTGCTCACTTCCTGGATGCATTTTTTGATCTTCGTATCCCTGAGTCTCTAGTGAACTTTGCACCTTCGTAAACCTATTTAATAACTGAGAGTAACGCAATTTGTAGGAGCAGACCAAAAAACAAATTGATTTTCAAGTGTGTGTAATTCACGGATTTCCTACAGCTTGGGTTCAAATAGAACATAATGTTAATGTAGTTTTTGTGACTATGCTCCTCTCATGAGTCCCGAAAAGGACACAAACAGTTGTGAACTGTTGGAGAGTTTTCGACCTTGTAAGTAGTATCCTTCGAGAAGAACGCCTTGGTTATTATAAAGTGGCTTACAATGTACTGTCATTCACGGCGGCTTCACGAAAAGTGCGAATCATTCCTGCACGTACGCTTCAGATACTTATAAAAGCTGACAGAGATAGTTGCTCTGACCAGCTTTATGCCAGACGCCCGATTACAGTGGCCGTAACGACGGACACGACTATCCGGCAGCTGACAGGATCTATCAGTTTCCAGCAGTTTTTTACCGGTCGGATGATAAGTACTACTTACCATCATTCGGGTGAAACCGTTATGCTTGTTCACACTAACGCTCCCCGCACCTAGCTTGTTCTTTTGTTAGAGGTTCACCGTTTTGTATGCACTTTCTGCTGGAATATGTTGCTCCTGTTTTCTGCTGATGACATGACATTCTTTGGTTCTCATTAGCTGTAAGTTGTAAACTTTTTTTATGTATTTCAATCCTTTCTGACGCAGAGCTTATAAGATTTCATCCTTTTACTGTGCGCATCAGACACGGCTTTCCAAGTAATCCCACCTACTGGCGGGAATTAAGGTACACGAGTTTCTGTTCACAGATTGCGTACAATCAACAGAGTCTTCGGTATTTGCCCAACGTGCATCGTATCACTCCTATAAAACAGTGAAACATCAATTAGTAGCGAATCGGTGTTCACATGTTTCATTCAAAAAGCTTGATTTTGTTGTTGTCCTGCGTGACATGGCCACACTTGCCAGGGTCACTAACCATCAGTTTGTCTCATCCCTGTGGCACTTATCCAGGGAGGTATCACCATTATCATCGACAACATAGCATCAACGTTTAACACTGATGCCGTACAGTCATAATTTGGTTGAAGGGCTGATGAAAAGAATAAGGCTGGATGGAGAAGGGATTAAGTGTTAGCCTACCAAGGTTAATCCGATGTCTCCGGGCATTTATTAAGGTAATCCGGATAGGAAATGATAGAAGGAACGCCACTAAAATCAACCAACAGTCATATCGTGCAGTGTCTACAACCCTACAACCCCGCGCCCACAGCACCCAGACTTTCCGTAATACCTTTCACGCCCATCTGCCAAGTTAAAGGTTGACCAACTCTCTGCTTGCACCACTCCGAGCTGGACATAGGTAGAAAAATAAAGGTAATCGTTCAGCTGTAGCACCCTTCCGGTGCCTAGCTGCCATGCCACCCGAAGGAAGCACGAGGGCTGGGATACTGCCAGGTTGCCCAAGCCTAGACAGGGGAAGTCGAGTGGCGGAGGTCGGATTCGAACCGCGGACCTTCGGGTTAGTAATCCGCGCTCTAACCACTTCGGCCGTCTCGCCCCCGAGTGAGATGGATTTGAAGATAATAGCATCATTTGGCACCTTTGTATTCACGTTATTGTCCCAGCTGTGCAATGCTTTGTCAGCTCGGTCGGTTATGAGTGTATGAAGAGCAATGTTGATGAGATGAAATTACACACCTACCCAATCACGAATAACAACTGGCTTTGGTTTACCACCTGCTTAAATATATGGAGCTTATGTTCGAAATTCACGTGCTTTCTAACATCGGTGGACGTCGTCCGTATATCCTGCGTGCCTTCTGTCTACACCTTACATCCAAATTACATTGAACCCTCTACGTCGACTACTCGAGATTCTTTAGTGACTGGAAGGTCCATGGTTCGAACCCGACCTTCGCAGTTCGACTGCCCCCCGTCTAGGCTTGGGCTTGATGATGATGATTGATGAGGCTTGGGCAGCCTTCGTGCTTCCTCCGTGTGGCATGGCAGCTAGGCACTAGAAGTACGCTATAGCTGAACCATTATTTGTGATTATACACCGACCTTTGACGGGACTGTTTGGACGTTTTAGAGGGTATCATGACAGAATTTGTCTTTGAAAAAAACCCGAACATAACTTTGACCCCCGCCCAAAGTGTTCCTGGTCAACAAGGTCGGCACCTCTTAGGTTGGATTACTTTGCTGTATTCGGAATTTCGCTTCATATCTGCATTTGACATGGTCCGGATGATCTGATAGTGAAATGACGGTAACTGTGCTTGAAAAAACTGAGTGTTCATATGATTTTGTCACTGACTTTACAGATCTTCTAAGGGCCTTTTCAGGTGGCTGTTAAAAGTGGTGTGCTGATCCTATCTTAAACTTGCTTCTTCCATACATTCTCCTTTGAAAAATTGGTGATTAGAGCGCGAACTTACTGGTCGGAAGGTCCGTGGTTGGAACGCGGCCCCCGCACTTCAACTTTTCGTGTCTAGACTTGGGCAACCTGGCAGTACCCCAGTTCTTGTGCTTCCTTCAGATGACATGGCAGACAGACACAAAAAGGATGTTCCAGCTGAACAGTTATCTTTTTATCATTATCTTTTGTAAAGTAGCACAGATCGATCTCTAGGATGAGATCAGAATACTGATCTATCATCTGACCGGAATGTAGCAAATTACATTGCACAAGCCTAAACAACCATTTCGGTGTTTGTGGAAATCGTTTTCGGGGGCATCTGTATTCTACTGCAATGTTAATAGTGCCACTGAGGTATTCTTTTTACATTATCCCAAAACTGCACAGTGATTCTATAGTTGTGCGTATCTCGGTGATAGTGATACCTGAGTGACAGTCAAGCTCTATCTATTTGACTCAACAGTGGGGCTAGACGATTCAACCAGATATCCAAGCTCACTTCGCGTCAGTGCTCAAATTACGTTCCACGTTTTCGGGCTTAGTAGGTCAGATTGATAGAATTTCGCTTTAAACCATGTATATCGGGTATAAAGCTACCATACAACCTCAACTGGAAATATGAAGCCGACAGCTCGGTCAGATGCTTATAAACTTCCATATCTTTTGTATGGAACTGTTTCGAGGAGTTCTATTGATAAGAACTCACGCCTTGCTTCATCTCCTTGGGGTCGAATGTCACATTCCTGTTAGTGATGTTTCAACAGCTCTTTTCTCTTTCTTGCTCATCGGGCTATCAAGCGGAGTGCCCTCTAGGGAGACTGGCAGCGTTCGGGGAAGAATCACTTGTTAAGGGGTCAGGTGGTGATTTTCTATCTGTGCATCCTATGCTGATCAAGCTTTTGTGGACTGAAAACACCATAGAACTTTATTCATTAGTTTAAACGGTTAGTCAATAGTCTATCAAGCCAGGTCACTTTCAGTTGGTTTTTCTTCTCTCACACTTCCAGGTACCATAATGTGCTCGATTCCGATCGTGAGGAATTCGGGGGATTCAACCGTCTGGATCCGGCGACGGAATATTTTACCTGTAGCGAGCCTTGGGATGGTCGAAAAAATAGTATCTATTTGTACCTACCCAGCCGTACATGTATGGCTTTGGTTTGGGAGTAATGATGAGATCGAATACTTAGTAGTTTCTCATTGTCTCCACTTCCACTAACGAACTGTCATTGAAACCATTGGTTTTCCGACAGTAGGGAACATCTCTGATTTTGCTGCAAACTATCTTCGACCCGACTCAAGCGGGTTTGTGACACCAACTCGCTTCCGGTCGGTTATTTCTTCTAGTCTTTTGATTGCAATGCATATTTTTGTCATTTATTTTCAAAAATATATTTGGCAATATATTTCTTTATTTTCCATCAAATGAAGTTTTTCCGAAAATCGATTGGGACTCAGGTTTGCTACACATCGTTATTTCGGATGTTCCAGTACAGCCATTTCAACTGAGTACTTGTTGTTGTTCTTGACTCGCTTACTTCGGATGGATGCTGGTCACTGGTTTCCAAAAATAGGGGACGGTTCATTCAAACCATTGTGGCCCAAACGATTAAATGGAAGGCACGTAACTTGTCACGCTCTAAGATCCTTATCAGGCATATCTGCTAACCCCTTCCTCAAATCACGTATGACATCATCATCATCGACAGTCACACTCGAACGGTCATTAACGTTCCTCTAAGCTATCAAATAGCTGGAAATTCACCTTTACCCTCATTTGATTTGACATGAGACCTCTCTGATGACAAAGTGGCTCGCACTTTGTGAACCACATTGTGTTGGGACAAGGGAACTTCGTTATTTTGCCGCTCCATCTCGTACCATTCAACCTTTTTGTCATTCGAGATAATGTGCCATTCGATCAAATTTCGGCCCACCGTATGAGGCTACCTCGGTACCAAATTTGTCTGATGACAGAAAGTGTCGTAAAACTGATTGAACGCTATTGGTCTGTATGTCCTTTGCGTGGTGTGTTGGTTGATCGGTAATCCTGCTTCGGCCTGGCTATGAGAAATTTATCTCCAAAATACGGGCGTTCTGTCTACACTTGTAGACAGTCTACAAAAACATAAATGGATCATTGCATTCAGGATCTTGTTGTAGCCAGAGCACTTTGTCGCGTCGTTTCTAAGCCAGACTATGTCCAATGGTTCTGCCCATGAATTCATGTCTTATATTCAAGTAGCGTTCCCTTCAAGCTCTCATCATGTGGTCAGGAACCTTGTTGGAAGGCGAATTCCCGAACTCCGAGAAGCTCCTACAGGCATTGTTGGCTAGAGGCTCGTCCTTTAACACCAAAGGGTTGGAAGGCTGCATTGTCTGTCTGTTATTTTAACTTCTGGGGAAGATTCCCAAGTTGTGCAGCATGGGGTCCTAGAAGAACTTATCAGCATTGGAGAAATCATGCCTTGGGAAAGCTGACCTCATAAGGCCATTGATAGTGGAGTAGGTCGACTACGTAACCTTGTGATTTTCCGACGAGAGGTTTGGACACGACAGGACTATCCCTTCCGTTAACTGCATTCCTTACAACAAACTTTACTATTGCCATCGAGACCCTGCTCTTTTCATTTACAATGGTTAGCTTTGTACTTCGAAAGGGGAAGCACGTTTGTGGGATACAAAAATACTTTATTGTGGGAGGCATGAATGATATGAACCGTATCTGACGTTATCTACTTCTGGGCGGGTAATTTTCCTATTGTATCCGGATGTCCAAACAGGTTTTACGAATGCAGCATTGTACCAACTGATGAGTGTTACTGGCCCTTCATTGGAAAACCGGTGTGCGGCAAGAGCAATCGATTAAAAATCAATGGTGATAGCACTGTGGTAAGGGGGTTGTACCAGCCATTCCCCAGAGCAAAAAACAGCCTTCTTCGCCCCTCCCCACTGAAAACTTGGCATGTATGTTCGACAAGAATTTCTAGTATAACTAGTGGTATGTCGCATGGAGTCAGCATGAAAAATCAACGCAGTAGATTCATCGCACAAAAATGCGCTAGTCACTTGCGTCTACGCTGTTTGGTACGGTACCTCACTGTTGTCCGGCCTTCATGTTGAATGGACCTGAAGGATGTCTAAGTAGTATTTGACCACTGCTTGCTTTTCCCACAACCCCATTTTGCGTCATCAAGGCCTGCAGGCACATTGGCGAGCAGTCGTGATCTTACTGGAACAGCACGATTTCGACCAGACCTGTGCAATGTTCCCACACCCTCAGGGGAGGAGGAGGCCAGGAGAACACCCAGCTTAGGTGTCCAACAAGCTTTAGATGATGCTTGTGCCGTCTCTGATTTTCTCATCTTGTTGGCTTGTCCTAAATAAAAAGGATTCCGGTAATGCACAGCCTCATGAAGGGAACATTCGTGTACATAAGTGTTGTTGCAAGGAATGTGATGTACATGATAAACAGATCGACAAAGTTGACATTTGCAAGAATCATTTGCTAAGTGGTACGGTTGTGAATGACGAGACATGCGGTGGAGGTGGATATAACGGGGTAAGAGGCTGCATGCGTGCATACCATGGCATGTCTAAGCACGAAGCACTTGCTCACTATACGAATTGACCGGTTGGTGTGTTTCGATTCTTCGGTCGGCTCATACACCGAAGTGACGGAAGACTTGAATGGGTCTCAGGAGAAAGTTTGGAGTGTAAACACAGGTAAAAGGCGATACGGAAAATGACAGTCATGGTTCCGGAGATGGGTCAGCACTCCGGTGGCCCAGTAGGAAGTACCGTGTGCCCAATTTTTGATTGTCGAACTCTGCTGAACGGACTAACTGGTGTATCCACTAAAGCGGATGTGGTGTGGAAAGATCGAGGGTCCGTGTTAGCAGCGACACCGGGTGGTACCAATAGATTTCATGGAAAGAAGCTTCACGCTTGTGTTCCAGTACGATGGCTGGCGAGCGCAGGGTCAGAGAATTTGAATATGAGTCCGGGAGCTTTAGAATTGTTTCTCCCAACCTGCAGTATTCGGGTGCAAGTATGGAAAGGAAGACCGAAATATGAATAAGTGAAGGAGGTTTGAAGAATTAATCAGTCTATTTGGGGGTGAAAAGGGAATAACAGTGAATATTTGTAATTTACTACTCATAAGGTTACTGAAAATCCGTCGACAGCCCACGGCCGGTTTCACCCTTCTTGGGGCTCATCAGGTAGAAGCACGGTGAGTTTTGGTGGAGAGAGTGAAACTGTCAGTGCTGGAGTATCACGCGTAACCTGAGGCCCGCAAAACTACCTTCAGGTTTCCGTGGGTTTAGGGTGAACTAGAGGCATGTCGATATTCACATCTTACATGTTGCATGAGTGAGGTAGTTAAGGTCTAATCTGGGCTTTTGTGCAAAAAGTGGCACGGATACCACTTGAAAGTCGATGTTTTTGATGTGTGTGCATGAGCTTTGATTTATCAAGACTCGTGTGGGCATTGCAGGTGTTGCTTGTGCACTCAAGCATTCTTCCAGTCGCAACCATCTTAATTTTTCCGGGGCTTTCACCAATCAAACTGCAGAAAAATTGCAGCGATTTCAGCCTACACAAAATAGGCCTGTCCACACCGCAACGAACAGTCAAATGATGGGAAATTTGAACCTGACAAGCGAACATCTGGTAGAGTGAAAAACGCAGAGGCAGACCTAACCTGAAGTGAGTGTGTGTGCAGCTGTTCGGTTTCTCTTCCATCTGAGATGCGAAACTGTTCATTTTTTACATCAGGACTTGCTCCGTTTGAATCCTATGGTTCGTTTTGCTATCCACGCGGGATCTATTTTAGCTGGTATCGAGGTTCGTTGAAAGGAAGTCAACCTTATTTAATCTAATCGTGATTCCTCCAGTTGTACTTTTATGCTGTGAATTCACAGGACAGCTACGAAGGGTCTTAGATTGCAAACTTATTGGTCAAAATGATAGTAGCGGATTAGAAACAGCTGACAGAACCGCTGCATAATGCTCCCGATGTTAAGGAGTAGCGCCGTGAATTGCTGTGCAAATTACGGTCATAACCTATGAAAATTATACTAGTATTTCTAGCTATCTCGGCCACAGTGTAGATTCCACTGTACTTATTCCAGTATTATCTGCCTTCCCGTATAACTTCGTTTTGGAATGCTACTTGAAGCCCTAAAATAGCGTAGGTCGGATTCATAAAAATTTCGTAGTGTCGAAAGAAGACAGGAAGCACGTTGGAACCCAAACTGACATGAATTTGTTCGATCAATCTTTCTTTGGTGTTTCTTGGAGATGGATGTGAAAAAGATCACGGAATTCCCATTACCCAGCATCACCTCAAAAACCAGTTTGAATGTTGTGCATCGAGTAGGGTTCGTTTAGCCTGGCAATTACATTATCGAAGCCAGTAAAAACGAAGTAAGTCATCGTTTTACTACATGTGAATAGATTTCGAATTTTCGGATTATCAAGGTGGATGACCTGTCACAGTATATGCTGTAGGGGCACAGGATGCGGAATAGTTTGAGTGTCACTCATTAAAGAGCTTAGCTCGTCTTGTGACAAACCAATGGAACGTGGTTCTGGAGCTCGTTTATCAAACCTGATAGTCACCGCGCTACATCCACCTCAAGGTGATCTTGAATTCTCGTGTAGTTTGCTTTTTATCACGGTTTTTTCTGTAACTCACATATTAGTCTGAATCATCGGGTTCCACTGAACCGGGTCTCCCATTCGTTACTCTTGTGCCTCGTCCCACTAAGATGTAACTTATGACCTTAGCTTCGGAGTACTGGTTCCGATCAATTGTGATTATGTTCCGTGTGCTCTGCACTCTGGTACTGTTTTTGGGAAATACCTCCGTTTCTTTTCCGGTGAATTGAGCTGCCTGCAAGGATAATTCACCTTGCCTATCGCAGATAACGCAGCTTTGATTACACTACCAGTACGAAGGGTTTTTATAATGCTGCGTGAAATGTTGCGTATTGAGCTGAATCGTTTCGTATCATGGCACGACATGCAACGACAGATTAGCCTAGTGAAATATTAGCTGTGAAGAAATTCAGCATATACTGAAGTTTCATCGATCCCAAATCGTTGAATTCTGCACTACGGACCTTTTATGCTAGACGATACTCCTAGGCTCAAGTCAGACAAAGTTTTCTGTTATCTGAGACTCGACAAGCACGTTTGGTCATTCGTTTTGATTGATTCACAGAGTTATTTCATCCTTTCGGCTAGACGAGACCTAGCGGAGTATTTCGAAAAAGGCTGATTCAGATTTGGACAAAATTCCAGGAGCGATCCCTAGTGGTGATGAAGAGAACAAGGCGTCAACCTAAGTTGCATTCTCAGTCATTGAGCCGAACAAGACATTCGTATTTCTTCAGCTAAAGTAGGATACGGGACTGAGTTTGTTATTTCATATGGACATTTGCTAACACCAACCGACCGATGAGCAGTTCCGGGAAAATCCGCACAATTCAACCTATGCCCATTCCGTATGGTGTCAAATGGGCCTTCAGTTTGGATGACATGATCAATCATCTCAGCCGTTTTTCATGCAACCAAGTCGTCTGCTCATGCGCAAGAGTGTTTCGTGGAGGTAATTGTAAAGAATCAGTTCACGCTTTATCGGATACCACTTCGAGTATGTGTGTCGAGACAGTTTTAAGTCAATATCAGAGGTGTTGCAAAAAAGTATATAAGTTGGTGCTGTCGCACGTGAATTAACTGACTGAATCGAGTGTCATAGTGAATGTATCTCTTTGGTTTGGATGTTTGAGCCCCGTGATCGTGCAATGCCAGCTCCGTTCGCTGTGTGGTCCAGATCATCTTTGAGGATATCGTAAGCATATTGTAAGTTTGCACCAGATTAGAGACTAACCGACACAGTTGTGACACAGGATGTGCCTGTATCTGATTCCAGTAAACATCACTCGCAAATCAGAGTAACCAGGACATCGAGGGATGGATAAAATCAGTGCGTGAAAACGGTGCGATCACCAATGCAACCAAGGTGTCCATGAAACAGGTGACGGCATACCGTACGCGAACTTACCATTGGTACGAACCTAGCAGAAAAGACTTCGGACCATGTGCGAAGTACAGTTTGGTTGAAGAATGTCGGAACACAAACGCGGTTTTAGTCATTCACATTTTGATCATCATGGTAAACCTTGTCAGGAGCGAACCAAGTGAAGCGGAACATTTAAAGGGGTCTGCTGACATCCGTCATTCTGAAATCCGTGTTCCTGAAGCGAACAAGTTGAACCTCCGTGGTCCTCTTAAGATTACGGTTTCTGGACGGAGCACTTAAGAATACTGATCACATATAGGGTACCTGCTGTTCTTTTTTGAACACTTCCTTGCACTCGTAAAACAAGTGAACCTGTCCTCCGTGCGACAAACTTTTGATAAGATCGTACAGACCAGGGCTTTTACATAAGTAATCAATCGCTTCGCACCCGAATACCGCTGTCTAGACAGTTTCAGGCAAAATTAATTCATCAAAATGAATCGAGCAGTATCAGTTGTACGTGCAGTACCCTATTGAGGGTTGCTGCGATGGCCAAGTTCTGGTCGGGTCAATCTGCATTGTTGACTGTTATTGTTGTCAACTTTCTCGCTTGTACACGTCTGCTGGAAAGTCAGGATTTAGGTTTGCCTGAACTTACAACGAACAAAAGTTCAGATATGTTCTCTCCGCTGCTGTCATCATTTGCTGCACATGCAAAGAAGAGAACATTATGCTCCAGTTTCTCACCCTCTGTCTGCCTATTCCTGCTCGCTTACAGGCACCTTTCATGACTGAACAGTGCTCACCGAAAAGAAAGAAGACGTTATTCGTGAAGGCGCATCTAAGTCAAAATCTCATCTGATCAGCGACCGGTGAGGTTCATTGAAAACTTCGACTTTCCTGTTTTTGAACGGACATCCCTGAGCCTTTCCACTTTTATTACTTTTGGTTTGTCATTCCATGTACAGCCCATCTTGACCAATTTATTCGATAATTCTCCAACCAAGCACTCTGAATACCAATCCTAGGCAATTCTTATAAATCATTACGGAATGGTATCTCGGTGTGCTACGACTTCCAGAAAAGTGAGTTTATCTGACTGCTTTGTTCATATGATGTTGACGGTAAAGTCAAACAATAGATATCATTGGTGGTGGGTCAGTTGTTATCAAAAGTTGTTATTTTCAAAAGTAACTGTACCCTATTTCCAAAAACAGAAAACCGGGGGTGGTGATTCATTATGCGCGGAAAACATAGTGAACGATCGAGTTCTTATGGCTTCCAATGAATAGCTCCATTTTTTCTAAAATACTTTCAGATGAAGCAGCTTTGAAATAACCATACCTGCACAGACCCATTTCAACATCATATCAGTCTACTTATTTGTAATGTACCACTCATAGGGTTGCTGAAAATACTTCGACAACCCGCGACCGGTTTCGCCCTTCTTTGGGCCCATCAGGTAGGCGTAGTCCCCAAGTTTCCTTCAAACTTATGTTCTACTTGAGGCCAAGTTGCACGAAATTAGCGAAGTAAACTTATTCACAAACAAATTTGGTTTTTCCAGGGACTCATCTGGAACCCAGCTGAATCTCTCATTCGTGATGTTTCCAGGCAACTGAATGTGCTGCATCAGGTCGCCTCATGTTTCAGTCGCTACCGATGTCCAAGATATGGCGATACATACGTGTATGTAATGCACTACTTATAAGGTCTCTCGAAAAATCACATTTGTTGGCAACTGAGTGTATTTCGCTAGTTTCTTTCCCCTTTTTAAATACGATAACGCAACCTGAAACTGTTTTCTGTCAGATGTGTTTTTCTCCAATCCAGCCAGTGTTATTCGGATTTTATGTGGCAATTCTTGCAATAACTAATTTATTTGAGATGAAGGTTCTTTGTCATGAGGTGTCCCAAGACTTCACCAAAAGGTGTCCTTCAGTTGAAGGTGCGGGACGTTTCATTCATAAACGATCAATCGTATTTGTTTCTTATATTGATGATAACTGTAGCTTTTTTTAACAAAGCTGTTCAAACATGTGGCATAAACCTGTTAGGACCGATTAGTGAGGTATTCTTTATTGCTCCCAGTCGGTGTACAGAGGCACATCTTTGGAACAGCCAGTACATCTTTGAATGCAAACAAGTAAGTATGCCAACCAGAAGAAGGACTTTTAAGTTCTCGCCCGATTCTGGAGTGGCCATTACAGAGGTCATGGCTGTAGTACGTAGATTTTGCCCCTCAAGTGTGATTATGGATTTGAACGGTAAATTGGGTGTCTCGAAAAATGAGAAAATGGGTCGACAAAATGTTTTGAATGACTGTACAACTCTGCAAGAAGAAGCAGACAAGCCTTGGTGTTTTCGCACCTGAACTGTTCGTTCTGTTGTGATTCACTTTTCTTTATAAATTTCAGTAGCAGCAAAACAAGTCTTCAGATGGTTTTGTGGAAGTGAGTTGACTGAATGCGATTTATGTACGACACGTACCTTTCTGTGTGCTTGTTCCAGTGAATTTCTGCCTCACCTCCTCTTGAGTCAGTTTACCATTTGAGTTTCAGCGAATCTGAAGTCATCGCAACTATTGACTTGTTTAAACTACATAACGCACATGGTCATCCAGCCTATTCATGCCTACGTACATTCGTGATGCCGCATGGTTTGAACAAATTCCGTGGTACTTCCTGAGTATTTCGGACTGGGTGCGAATCCGGCTTCGACATATGCTGTATGACAGAACACATGTTTGTTTATACCTGAAGTTGAGGAATGCGTGATGTGCGAGAGTTAGTCAGACTGACAACACACAGGTTTACATGTGGACCGGGTATTCCGTGTTCGCCATAAACCCTACTGATTGGCTTCAAAAGGGGTTTGTAAGACAATCTACGAGTTGTGCATGCCCCCTTTTCTGAACAAGTTTATTCCAAAACATCGTTCCTGATGGTATTTTTTACCGACTAGGAACTTTTTGATAAAATATTCCAGCGGAAATCAGGAATAAAGCTAGAGAATATACACTCATTTGAAAACTAATTTGGTTGTTCGAGAGAATCACCTGGAGCCCAGCTGAATCTCTCGTTTGGGATGTTTCCACGCAACTGAATGTGCTGCACCAGGCCGCCTCATGTTTCAGTCGCTACAGTATTCGAGATATTAGAAAAACCAAATTAGTTTGCAAATGAGTGTATACTCGCTAATTTCGTGCAATTTCGTTTCAAGTAGAACATAAGGTTGACGAAAACCCGGGGACTGCACCTACCTGATGAGACCCAAGAAGGGCGAATCCGTTCGTGGGCTGTCGACGGATTTTCAGCAACCTTATGAGTAGTGCATTACAGATATATAGGAATGGATCTGTTCAATCTAAAATATATGACCATCTTCCCTCCATGGACCCCAGCACGAGGACAGATCAAATAAAACCAAAAGGACGGTTCCAAATGAGAGCGGTAAAAACAATTCTCACTTGTCCTCACCATTGCATGTGCCTGCTCGGAAGACCTTCTTAACTACCTTTTACAATAGTTTCCACAGAGAAGACTTAGCGAATGAGAGGCAAAGATTTGGGAAGTTGGTCTAAAACTAGTGGGTAGTGCACAAACCACTTGGTTTTTATCACTAATAAAAATATTGCCGTAGTCGGGGCTGGTTCAAATCACCCTCATGGATTTGAATATACGTACTGCTCACGATTTCCAACCAAGAATAGAGAGTTGAAAGCCTCTTCTCGGCTTTTCTGCGCAGATATGACAGAATCCCGATTTTAATGCAGCTGAAGTGAACAGGCTCAACTCAAAAAGGTCATCAGTCTTCCGATAAATGCAAGTGAGTGAGCCAGGCGTTAGAAATGTCCGTCGTTCGCAATAACCATGGCTATTTAGATATTGCCATCAATCAAGATTAATCATATTTGTTGACGCACAAGTAAATACCGGTTCCTAAAGACTCTCGTATCATCCCGGATCGAATCTCATTCAAGGTCAAATCAAGCATTGTGTGAGTTGCGCATGTCATGTTGTTACGCCACTACCTGGAAGAAGAAAAATTTGGTATCATCCGGTACTTAAATACGGTTCAGGCGAAAAGCTTATCTCTTAACTTCAGAAATGCATGCATTTTGTGGTCCACGTACACATCAGAGATGTTTCCATAGCACTTAAACCTGTTGTTGTTTAGAATATTAACTTCAAAGGGCACAACTTTCAACAGAAGATGACACGACTCTATTGATGCATATTTTTGTGAACACTTCTTGACCTGTTCAGAAGGTCCACTGACAACCGGCGAATAGTCAAGATATTGTCTGACTTATTATTACTGCTCGAGGAGGTCTTGATTAATGTCAGACCGTGGGCTTGAAATTAAATAAACTTTACATTAAAAGGTTTAATCAGATTGCAAAAATTTTAGTCTCCTAATCATTTTTGTCTCAGATAAAAAGTTCATCAAGCTGTCTTCGAAGGATCAGGCACGTGATCCTTTGATTAATTATCAAGTACTTCATGAGTTTCAGAGTCTAATCAGATAAAATTCACTCGCAGTTAAATGGTTTTCCGAACCGGATAACCACCTTTTTATCAAAAGGTTGTGGAATTTTTCTTCAACTGAAAGCCACAAATTTGGTGGATACAGTTTGATCACAGACTATTGAGGATGCAACACTGAGTAAATAAAGCGAAGAGGATAAATACATGCAAGCTAGTCGACACAAGTAGAACTGATGAACACAAAATACTGTTCACAGACCTTGAAAAAGAACCGTGCGTGTAAGGTCATTACCACTATCTTTCAGAACAACCCGTCAATGTAGATCCTGGTTTTCAACTAAGGTTGAAGCCTGGGTATTTCTCTTACTGGCAAATCATTTTGGCGTTTCGAATACTACCTTCGGAATTCCGCGGAAGATGTGTACACTATCAGTGTTAATAGATCTCAAGTGAAATCCCATTTTTTTCATGACGACTTTTAGGCACTTTCAGTAAATATTGTATTGCAAAATTTTACCTTTCGACATTTTTTAAAATGTGTTTTGAACTATTTAGCCATCCTCAGCTGAGCATGTGATTGGGCAAGTTCCTTTTTGGAATGGTGTGGATCGTTTGCTTACGGCTGGAAGATGGTAAATTGGTATGCTGAGTTATTCACACAATATGGCATCCAGTGAACATTCCAAATATTTTTGAACTGTCATTCGTCGAGCGCATGCTTTTCCTTAGGTTAAGCCTCCTCTGTAACCGGTCACCAGGAACGTCTTAGCTAAAAAACAAAATATATCCCATGAATGGAGTCAAAAATTGCTCCAGTCTTCAGGCTGTTTTATTTTAAGTAGTACTGTTTTCAACCTGAAGATGAAGAATCCGTGAGTTACAATATATGGACAGGATATGTTAGCTATTCTTCCACATTCTGACAAATTGTAAACCCCTTGGAAACATCGTAAAACCACATTAAACGATTCAATACTTTACATTCACGATGTTATTTAGGAATACTTTGTACCTTCGTATCACCAAGGTCAGATTCCTGAAAGCAACTTCTGAACGCCCGGAACCTACTGCTCCACCAAAAACTCAACTGGAAAGCCGGCAAGCATCCAGGCCAGTCAATCATTCGATCAATTCAGTAAAACCTGATGAGTGTTCTCTGCGCCACAGAAGCACAACCGAATGTGCTCAGTGTTCAGGCTTTTCACAGAGGCACGATCGATGTTGATGGGTGATCACTAACGCCTATCAGACAGCCTGGATCAATGTCAGAAAGTCCCCTTTAAATAGCGTGGGGCCGTTGTAACTTTTGCTCTCGCTCTGGCTCTCGCACTCTCTCACTCACTCGCTTGTTCGGAATACAGCTGTTGTGTTCCCTTCTGTGAGTCTTTTCTCTCCGACACTAGGCACTGGAGCGGGTCAGCAGCAGATACCACGGGCCGACGAAACAGCAGATATAACATTTCTTGTTGGGGCTCAACGAAAATATTTTCCAATCATTTTTCTGAAACACAATAAGTCCTCGAGAGGATTCCCATTGTAGATGAGAATCGCCTTTTGTATTTTAATGCATACCGTATATCAGATTGCCGAATGTTTCGGCTTTGTTGTAAACCGGTTTAGTACCACTTGATTTAGCTTTCGCGGAGGAATGAAGTACTGGATAGTATGGTTACTGTGGTTGAAGTCAGTTCACATCAATGCCTGTTAATTTCGGGCACTTGCTTTTCATGGTGACCTACTTTGACCCGAAATCACAATAAATCACAACTTTTCTCACGCGATTGATCTTATTTAGCTCTTGACTGGTTTTCCGCTGGTTGAAATGATTGACGTATAGGCCATAAATTTGTATTGACTATTAACTTGCAAGCAGCACGTGAGCGATTGGCTGTGAGGTTGCAAGTTTCTAAGTTCGACCTCTGTTGTATGTTGACAAAATTAACGATAACAAAAGGACTGGTGGGTAACCAACATTGCAGAGAAGTGTAATGGGCAAGGAAGGGTAACAAACGAACACAGGGGACAATTAACAGTTGCCAAAAAATCAATGGGCAATGACGTGATATGTGGATGAAATAACACACGGTAGATGCAGGACAGCAAGCATTTTGATCCAAGCACAAAACTCATCTCCCCATCTAACTACACAAGTGGGCAAAAGCCAGTAGAGAGGCACCCCAGTATAGTTAAGATCAGAGGACAGCTTGAGGTTGCTTGGAAGCTGACGGCTCCTGGTGGTCAGTGAATCAAATGAATACCATACCTCTTACGGAACATGGACGCTGAATCACTTGTTCATGAAGTGTTTTATCTATGAGAAGTCCTAAATTCCAAATTCTCCTTGCCTAATCTCAATCATAGCAATGACTAAATAGGGACGCTCATAAACCTGGAATGTGGGCTAAGGAAATAGGTATGTAGCTTCACAGAAAGATAATGAGACCTGGATCTTCATAAGCCATCAAAAAGACAAACATGCGCTCTTCAAATGATGTTTGGAAGTGCATTCGATTCGCTTGTCGGATGAAATACGCTAATTCTTCTATGAGTTTCGATACACAGGCAGTGAATGCCGATTGGCATTCCTAAATCTATACGTTTCCGCTCCTCTAAATCGTAGTTTCTACTTACTTTCCAAAATTTATTTTCTTCATGGTAAATCTCTAAAGATTTATGGAATACTGCACTGGGGACGTATCTCGGAGTCTTTTGCTTGCCATGCACAAATAAGCTTTCGGCAAATTATTTTTCATCCCAGATGTGGAAAATAAATGTAATGACTGCACTAACTGTACTGCGAATTCTACTCCAAAACACCATACGGTTACCTGCTGTCCAATTTTGCTGTGCTTCATGGAAAGTATGTACTGTGCTACACTTGCCCAAAGCGAGTCGCTTTTTCTCTCCACCACTTGTAGGTCTGCATAATGGCCTTAGCACCGCCTTGGCACCGCATTTTCTGCAGTACACTACTTTGTATTGTTTCTGAATAAAGTCAACTCTACTGTTTCTCACACTGTAGTACCCCTTCGTTCGCCTCATCATGGTGGATATACAACTCCTTTTGAACCAGTCGTTTGTTCTCCATTCCTCTTCTGTAGACGTAGCTGTTTCTCCGTTTGCCCACAGAAAGAAACCTGGCTTTTTTATATCACCTGAAAAACTTGACGCCGTTTCGACATCCATTTTTTCATGACTGATGGCTTTTAGTCTACTAAGCTTCTTAAGTAGACCGACCATCTCTTCTCGCGGTACTGTATGTCATGGAGGCATTTTATACTTTCAGAGTTCACCTGACACAATTCTAGTCACTCTCACGCGCTGCATTTAGGCCCTCGAAAATTCTTTTGAATGGCATTATTTGAGCTCTTGCTAGTATCTGTCTGGATAGATCTTCAAAGTGTGCCACTAACCGCGAACCCTGATATCCAGCAATCAACAGCTACAGGTGGCTTGAAGCAATAGTCCACCTTACGTGATTTTGGCCGGGATTTGTGGAGTTATATTTTCGTACATAATTTTGGTTATCCTCAGTTCCATTTTCAAACTGCTTATTCATTGCACGTTTCACAGTCATGTGCTTTTCAGTTATCATTTTTCTGACCTACTCACAAAACACTTCTATACCCTAGCGAAGTACACTCATTTGCAAACAAATTTGGTTTTGCGAGAGACTCACCTGGAACCCAGCTGAATCTCTCGTTCGTGATGTTTCCAGGCAACTGCACTAGGCCACCTCACGTTTCAGTTGCCACGATATCCGAGATATCGCGATACATGTATAATAGCCATACACTACTCATAAGGTTGCCGAAAATTCTTCGACAGCCCATCACCGGTTTCGCCCTTCTTGGGGCTCATCAGGTATGCGCGGTTCCCGAGTTTTCGTCAATCTTATGTTCCACTTGAAACCAAATTGCTTGGAAACATTATAAGCGAGAGATTCAGCTGGGTTCCAGATGAGTCTCTCGAACAATTAAATTAGTTTGCAAATGCGTGTATTTCGCTAATTTCGTGCATTTTGGTTTCAAGTAGAACATAAGGTTGACGGAAACTCGGAGACTGTGCCTACCTGATGAGCCCCAAGAATAGCAAAACCGGTCGTGGGTTGTCGAAGGCTTATCAGCATCCTTATGAGTAGTTTATTACGAATCCTAGAATCTCATTCGAAGCTGCACAATAACTTCACATGTCGTTATACTTTATTTTCCAAATATCGTTTCTCGCATCTCATTTATGAGATTTTACTCCTGTGCTTTGTCCAAATGCCTTTTCGTTCCTTCTAGTACCTCATTTTTGTTTGTTTAGTTTTCCTGAAGCGACCGATCCCTTCTCTTGTAAAACAACTTTCTTCGTGATGGGAAAACCTGATTGCCTGATATTAACTTTGGTATCATTGATGGTTTTCAGTGTACCTTTGAAGTGGACATAAGTGCTTAAATTTAGTCTGAGGACCATCCATGTTCATTACGTCCCCCGTTTCTTGTTCGTACTGAGTCCTCATCGTATTCAGTGGTTTCTCTGTATCACGCATGGTTTTGCTGAGTTGCTGCAAAGCGGTACTAAACTTGGTGCAACAATAGACTTAAGTCCTTCTGGAAGCAAACTAAGAAGAAACATATTCCTGAAAATAACTGTGATGAGCCAAATTTTGACTTTCGGCTCAGGATCTACGTATGTAGAAAACGTTGGGGTGGCTTGGTCTCCTGCAAGGACGGTAGTCTGGACGTATATTTTGTGTTTTGATAATGCAGCAACGGATCTTTAGCCAGACTGGGATTCAATTTTTGGAAAGGAAACTCATCTCGCCATGTCAACCAAAACTTGACTGCCTATGCACACTATCCTATTCGGATGATCACGTGAGCTGTAGAACAGCACTCTGCACGGTTGTATAGTTGTTTCCTGTCATCTTGATTCCTTTATTCGGCACATTACGGTTCACTCACATTCACGTTCCGTAAGACACCCTATGAACCCGCACGCTGACAACTTCTATTAGCTAGGATGAAGTACGTTGCTGGTGTGCAACTACACGAAAACAGAAGGAGAAGTTTGCCCATTCATTTTTCACTGTAGACGTAACTGCCAAGAAGCTGGCTATTGATCGCCTTTGTAGATAGACACTGGTTTTGTGGAGATTTCTGTAAAGCTAATGAGAACAAATGATATTAATTTCGTAGCAAAACACTGACATCTTGGATTTTCACTGCTAACAAAGTCAGGATATGATATAAGGCAGTTCTGGTAAACGAGGTTTTTAGGAGATTTTAGGTGATAATACTGACGCAAGCAAGTGATGGAGGTTGGCATCATTGTGACCGTCGTTCTGGAATACTGTAGGATACAATGACTCGCTTTCAAAGCGAAGTGCTTACAAACAGAACCAGCCTTTGGTATGTTCAAAACAGTCGTTTCCTGTTCATGCTCACAAAATGCACGTACGATCTGTACGAGTCAGAAGTTAGCGATGTCTGCTTGCGTCCCGGCTTGCTTGTGCACTACTCAATAGCATAACACAGTAAAATGACTTTGTCGCAGTCACTTTGTCATTACGTGCCGATAAGCGACCTGATACAGGTCGCCTTTGCGTGAAAAAAGACAGTCTTATGACCAGTATTACCGTCTGAGTCTGCGGTAGCCCACTGGTCTCTGCCTGATGTCAACTAAAGCGGACATACAGATGTAGGCCACTCACAACTGTCTACTCAGCTCAAGTGGTCCCACTAAATAAATGGTCCTGGATTAAAGGCATTCCTTAGTGGTATAATTGGGTCAACAGTATTAAGTTGCCTGCACTCGAGAATTCATAAAACTGTTTTCAAAACTTGAAAATGAATTTATTTCAAACTCTCTAGAAATCGAAATTTGACTCCTGCTTCATTAACTTGAGTTTGAATGGTGACAGACCTCCAAAAAGTCTCTGTTCCGAATTAGAATATCATACTGTTAGCACTATGCTCTAAGCATTTTGTTGTAAGTCATCCATATCTTTGTAATGCACTACTCATAAGGTTCCTGAAAATCCGGCGAAAGCCCACGACTGGTTTTGTCCATTTTGGGCCTGATCAGGTAGGTACAATCTCCCAGTTTCCGTCAACCTTATGTTCTACTTGAAACCAAATCGCATGAAATTAGTGAATATGCACTCATTTGCAAACTAATTTGTTTTTTTTCAAGAAACAGAGTAAAACACGTGCACACATTTTTATGAAAGCCATTAAGCATAGCGTCCATGATCTGTTGGAATATGGCTGGCGCGGTTTTTACTCCAAGAGATGGAACTGGAAAAGACCTTGTTGCATGTTGATGATTAGAATATTCTTGGAGTCATTTGCAAATTCGATTTGCAGCTAGGCGTTAACCAGATCGAGTTTAGCAAAGCAGGTGACACTAGTGAATTCGGTGAACAGGTCTTCTGAAACTGGCATAGGATACTGATGTGGCTCGAGTGCGGCATGCAAGCCTGTGGAATATTGAACACAAATCCTGATTTCTTCCATTCGTCCTCTTAACTAAAACAATGGGAGCTGCTCAGGAGGAATAGTTGACATCTGAAGTCTGGAGACGATGGATTTCAGCGTCCACAGATGCAAGATCTGCATATCGTACGTAGCGTTTTGGTCTGAAGACAGGTTTGTTATTTTGCTTCAAATGGAGTATAACTTGGGCTTTGAAACAATGCTCAAAAATATTTTGAAAAATATTAGATTGTGTTTGTAAGTTGTTGGGAATTGGTTGTATGAGTGAGATGCACGCTGTCACATACAGACTGTAGAGAAACGTGACAAAAGATTCAATTCATCTGCTCAACTAAGATCGAGTAAAATCTGTGAGGTAGCGAATGCCTCTAAATCGCACATTGTCGAAAGACATCAGAAGCGAGTTCACCGGTAGATTGTTGCCGGGAGCAGAATGTGCACAATGGTTAGTAACAGAAAATACTGGCTTCCCTATTGCAATCCAGGTGGAACGTGAAATCAGTGTCATGTTTGAGGCTGTGTCAAGCTGAAGACGGATAGGATGATTATTCACGGAAAATTGCGGCAAATTTTCTGCGGGGTACGGAATCCAATCTGAATGCTACAAAGGCAATTCGATCTACATCGCTTCCGTTGTGATGTAGGAGCCATTATAGGCGCGCTTTTTCGGTGATCAATCGGCTTTGATCTCTGTGGGAAACAAAGTCCTTCCTCTTGACCAAAATGATGACAAGTCTGACATTTGTGTTTCCTGAAAGTAACGCTGATCACTGCAAGACCAAAATGTGTAGAATTTTATTGTTTGACATGGGAGACGCGCTGAAAAGTCTGATTCTGATTCTGAAACATGTCATATGGGTCTGATAATGCGTGGCCAATCATTGTGCTGTCTTGGTTCAGGCGGATGAGACGGTGACATTCAGCACTAAACTCCTGTAGGGTTTCCATAAAGGAAACTACTCACAATGTTGCTGAAAACTCTTCAACAGCTCACGACCGGTTTCACCCTTCTTGGGTCTCATCAGGTAGGCGCATTCCCCGAGTTTCTGTCAACCTCATGATCTACTTGAACCCAAATTGCACTGTTTTCGAGAACTACACTCACTTGAAAATCAATTTGGTTTTCACGGGAGACTCAATTGAATCTCTCGTTCATGGGTTTTATTCAAGTTGGTGCAACAATCTTGTCCGGATGTTCGTAGGACGAGATGGTTGGATGCCAGATATAAATACAAGACATTCGAATGGATTTTCGTCCATATCGCTCAGCTTGAAACGTTCGCATTCTGGATTGACAGGCGTCGAAACCGACAAATCATCCTTCATTCATGACCAGTTTAAGGCATTGTTATCGGACGCTGAACAAGGGCGTGTTGCCGCCAAAGGATTTTGTAAGGGACTGTACAGTGCTGTCAAAGCTGAGATCACTGGGCTCTTTAGGAAGTACGTAATTCGTGTAACGGTTATTTTCACGTGTGCCAGGATCCCTAAGTAACAGCCGTACATCGCTTCCGTTGTGATGTAGGAGCCATTATAGGCGCGCTTTTTCGGTGATCAATCGGCTTTGATCTCTGTGGGAAACAAAGTCCTTCCTCTTGACCAAAATGATGACAAGTCTGACATTTGTGTTTCCTGAAAGTAACGCTGATCACTGCAAGACCAAAATGTGTAGAATTTTATTGTTTGACATGGGAGACGCGCTGAAAAGTCTGATTCTGATTCTGAAACATGTCATATGGGTCTGATAATGCGTGGCCAATCATTGTGCTGTCTTGGTTCAGGCGGATGAGACGGTGACATTCAGCACTAAACTCCTGTAGGGTTTCCATAAAGGAAACTACTCACAATGTTGCTGAAAACTCTTCAACAGCTCACGACCGGTTTCACCCTTCTTGGGTCTCATCAGGTAGGCGCATTCCCCGAGTTTCTGTCAACCTCATGATCTACTTGAACCCAAATTGCACTGTTTTCGAGAACTACACTCACTTGAAAATCAATTTGGTTTTCACGGGAGACTCAATTGAATCTCTCGTTCATGGGTTTTATTCAAGTTGGTGCAACAATCTTGTCCGGATGTTCGTAGGACGAGATGGTTGGATGCCAGATATAAATACAAGACATTCGAATGGATTTTCGTCCATATCGCTCAGCTTGAAACGTTCGCATTCTGGATTGACAGGCGTCGAAACCGACAAAGTCATCATCCTTCATGACCAGTTTAAGGCATTGTTATCGGACGCTGAACAAGGGCGTGTTGCCGCCAAAGGATTTTGTAAGGGACTGTACAGTGCTGTCAAAGCTGAGATCACTGGGCTCTTTAGGAAGTACGTAATTCGTGTAACGGTTATTTTCACGTGTGCCAGGATCCCTAAGTAACAGCCGTAACTTCCATGGGTCATCTTCCTTGGCGAAATCAACTTTTGAACCAAGAGTCGAATGTTCGATCTGCATCGGCGTCAAAAGTAAACTTGGTGATAGAATTAGCAATAGAGTCAGCAGATGAAAAAGATGGTTGATATTTGCTACCCTCTGAAGCCTGATTACTCAGGTTTTTGGTCAGCGCTTCCATGAGTTTCAGCTGCGTTTGCTCAACTTGCTTTTTCTGGTGTTCCAAAATTACCTGAAATCGACATCGTGGGAAAACCGTAGCCAGTGTTGTGCCTGTGGGCGGGGGGCTAGCTGGGGTGTTTAAGAGCTTAATGGAATTCTTTTCTTTCACGTTAATAGTTCAGTCATTTGAGTAAGAAAACCTCAGTGAAGACGAAAAAGGACACCAGATGAAGATCGGCTATATTGCAGATGAACCAATGGAAGAAAGAGCGCTGCTGTTTAGTTGATTGTAACAGGGGGAAATGAAATCTCAATGAAATATAACACAGGGTAGAATTGTTCAATACTGCCTGACCGTCCTAACAGTGTCCCCCGGATCAGAAATCTTTTATGTGGATGATCCCGGTGATCATATGAAACGTAAAGGCTATCGTGCCAAACTCATAGAAGAAAGCCGAGTTGGATTACGTGGACATTTTTGTGAGTTTTAGCTACCAAACTTTACCAGGCCAAAAGTAACAAACACGCATATTAGGTGGGACAGCGTGTTCATGAATGTTCTACAAAAAGTTGAGTTCTTATCATGTCAATGCCCAGTACAGTAGAGGAGTATCGCTATTCACAGTAAACACGAAATACCAACGATAACTGATATGATTGTGCAGCTGCTAAAGAGAAACTCAGACTGGTATCGGACACTTTTTTCATAAGGGAAACTACTCACAAAGTTTTTGGAAAAGTTTGGTAGCAATCGGTAGATTTATTGCTGGGCAGCGTTTCGCTTTTGACACGAAAGCTTCGTCAGGCCAAGTGACTAGGTTACGAGTTTGGTTGAGACACAAGAACGGTCTTAAACTACTCATCAGCACACCAAAAGTCCGTAGACGCCAGTACTGTCTCATCGATATTTCGTCCAGTCAGAGCGCTGTGCACAGGAGAGATCGACCGAACGGCGGCTCAAGTCGAGATTGTCAACAGACTTGAAGGAATAGGTTACCCAGTGAGGTTAATTATGCTTCAACTAGGAACGATGTTGGATTCGGTATCTTGATTTAGGAAGGAATGGATTGGCACAGCAGTCACTCCATATAAAGCAGGAATATCGGAGGTTATCCGGAGACAGTTAAACTTAGCCAAAATTCGAGTAGCTTTCCAGAAGGGTAAAACGCTACGCTCAGTTTTGGTCCAGTTGAAAAATCCCTTGCCGGGCAGTGTTTGATAAAATTAACTACGATTACAGACAAACTGACAGGAAATTGCACACCAGAATCGGTGAGCATAAAAGAAGGATAAACAAACCACCAAGGAATGCAGAAGAATGCCAGACGCTGGTCAAACGCTCAGCAATGGCGGTGCATGCCTTAGACACGGGACATAGAATAGATCTGGAAAATGTAGAAGTTTTAAGACGGGGAATGCGATTCACACCACAGCGGCTGATAGCCGAGACGGTGGAAATTACTAAGCATCACAGCGTGAATAGAATCGAGGTTGTGGAACTGGCAAGCGTATGGAAATCGGTCTTAAATAAGCCGAGTTGACACGTGACTGTGTGGTTGTCAATCCACGTAGAATCACTGGCAAAAACAGGGATTGGGGGTGGAAATCCGAACCCGACCAAAGTTCACAGCATCCCTCTTACACAACTGTCCCAGCACAAGCTCATCCGCATAGACGGGGAGAAATTTCAAGCGAAGTTCAAGAGGAATCATCAAGTAGACCGAGCCAGAAGAATTAAACCCTAGGCTGGACCCAAATCCATGTAGGTTTCCCCGTAGGCTCAACACCCACCATAACACAAAATCCCTCGGCCGACACCCAACAGAAGTTTAGCTTGACCTAGCTGATTGGTTCTCCCTCCGTCTTAAATATCGTTCAAACTCGTAACCTAGTCACTTGGCCTGACGAAGCTATCGTGTCAAAAGCGAAATGTTGCTCAGAAGTAAGTCTACCGATTGTTACCAAACTTTTCCAAAAACGATGACTACTCAATCGGTTCCAAGCATTTTTAATGAAAACTCCTTGACGGCCCATTTGTTGACAACACGTTTGTTGACGCAACTGTCAATGGAATCATTCTGTTAATTCAGAATTTGTTTGAACTGAACAAAAATTTTCCTTGCAGCATGCAGTCCTAATGGAACCGGTTTCAGGAAGAATACTGCCTACATTATTTACACTTGCGTTGATGTTTATTGATCCGTCTATTCAGGATGTTTGCTGTGCGAAGGTCATTGGATTCGGATGTCCGGTCAGAGAAAATTGGTGCGAACGGCTTCAACAGATCAACAGCAAAACAGGCTTCTTGTTTATAAAAGTCCAAACGGAGCAACAACGGAGAGTAACAAACTAACCAGTGAGGAACTCCAAGCCACATTTTGCGCACGTAATTGTGCGCATTAGTGTTCGTTGTCCACTGGATATACAATACAGTCGGGAAACGAAATTTGAGCGCAGCCAAGTGCGTTTATTTTCACGCGCGAGGATTGTGATCTGAAAAAAAAGATACACTCACCACTCTCATTAAAAATAATGGAATGTTACTGACAGCAATGCACTTTGCATCGCCTCCAATGTCTATGTTAAAATTGTTCTCACGTTTATCATCATCATCATATTGAACATCATCGTATTTATCACCAGCTTCACCATGAACACTAGAGTTGCCACGATACCAGAAAGTAAAAGAACACACAAAATCGTTCAGCTACAAAACCCCTTCGGTGTCTAACGCCCGTGCCACTAGAAGGGAAACCGAGGGGTGGCATACTTCCAGGTTGCCCAAGCTTAGACAGGGGAAGTCGAGAGGCCAGGATCGCTTCCGAACAACGAACATTCCGGTCAGTGAATTTGCGGTCTAACCATTGGACAACCTTGCCCTGCACTGACAGGTTTGGCACACTAATCGCTTATTATGTTGCCACAAAATCCGCCCTTATGTGTTGTTGGTAGTGGAAATGCTTCAGATTTCCAAACTCGATGGTTCAACGACAACTCGGACGCCGTCTTGACCTAATTGTTCTCTGGCCAGAGGGTATACCGCATGTCGACAGATCGTAATCGTTCAGCTGTTGCACCCTTTCGGTTCCTAACTACTATGCATCCAGAAACAAGCACGAGGGCCGGGATGCTGCCAGGTTGCCCAAGCCTAGATAGGAGAGTCGAGAGGCAGAGGTCAGATTCAAACTACGGACTTTCCGACCAGTAAATTCGCAAACCAATCACTGAAAGAATACTTGATTTCAAAGAAAGAATCAACTGATTTTAAGCTGGAAGGTCATTTATAAAATTAAGATCTTTGAAAGCCCACTATCAGAAAATGAAGCTATAAAAGAACTAAAAACGATGTGGGCAATTGACCGGTAGTGACAGAAAATGTTGGAATAATCATGATGATTTCTTCCGGCGAAAAATCTAACCATTTTTAGCAAATTTAGAGACATTTTGTTCGAATTTAAGCACTTTGAAGACTTACTTGCTTGTCACCAAAGAGGATGTCTCTAACGTATTAAGAAGCATTCTTTATTGGAATCAGAATTCCACGACAGAGCAGTCAATACCTATTTCGCGGTCAAATCAAACAACATATGATTTTTCTTGCTTGGCAGTAGCAGTCCACAACTCTCAAGGGAAGTCAGTAAAGTGGCTTATGAATTCTGAGTACCAGCGTCGCAAAATTATGACAAGAAGACTGCATTGTGTGAAACGCACCCACCAACTTGGTCGAAGTCCTCTTCACGTGGGAGAAACTCTCTGTGGAGGAATATCCGTCCTCTCGATCAAGAAGAGTACTGAATTTTGTAATTTGTGAATTATGAGTTGTTTGTCTGCTTAGTGGATCATTTTTGCGCATCACTCATCTGTGAATGGCGCCTGTTGTTGCTGATCTAACATGCAGTTGGCACAACACACAGAGATATCACGGCCATCAACTCTCACACAACAGTCCGGCCACCTCTCAAGGCAATGTCTTGTTACACTTAACGAATTCGAATTGGTTGGTGAACAGATGCAAACTTTTGGTCGAACTAGCGTGTTGGCTGATGTATTACGCAAAAGGCTAGAGTGATAGGAACTGCAATGTTCGCGAGCAGAACCGAACAGTTCAGCTGATGAGCAGGCATCTTGAGCTCTTACTTGTTGAAATACGTTGTCCTGGCATGCATTGCCGCATTTGATGGAAGGCTTGGATCCAGTTCTTGCTGTTTTCAACTGTGGTTCTAATCCCCCAATAGTACGGAGAATATGACTGCCTTTATGCCTTCTCATCATCGTGGCACTACATATCTTCTCAGTGGGGTTGAAATCCTAATATTAATAAACGTTTAACCCGATGAATGACTAGGGTGGCATACCAACTACAACTGGGTGACAATTACAAATAAGTCATCCCTTTGAATGGCTTGTCCTGCCGTGCTGGTCCCCTTGAGCTCATATACACGCAAATCCCGAAACGTTACAGCATTCAGACGCTAAATAGTGCTCTTATGAAGCAGTTTCATGTTAACCGGTTTTCCACCCGACGGTAAAAATCGAAAAATCTCGCGAAACTGACATGCCATGCTTCCCAATGCTAGGTTAATCGCCGAATAACATTTTTACTGAACAAATAAAAATCAATTACTACGTAGAACCATGGATAATTTGAGATTTAGATACCTATTATCAGTTTTAGTTTCACATTGCGCTTCAAAATAAAGATTGAGCAAAATAGTTAGATAAAATTTGGTGTCGTGGCAGCCTAACTGATTGCAATTTAGGTATAGTGGTTTAGTTTCTAGGTTGTTTAGACTGACAAAAAATAAAGGATTAACGTGGAAATACTTGACAAATTGGTAAGTAGGTTATCTGGGGATCGATCTTCACTGCAATGTGTCGACTGAATCCAAATCCGGAAGGACACTTTTGGGGACCACATGGTTTGGAGATCACATGGCTGAATGAAGAGGGAAAATGATAGGATTGGTGGTTACTTTTCGATACACTTCTCCGCTAAATTTCCGGTTATTGGAATACGAATGTTCTGTACAAACTAAAACGGGATAAAAAGAAGCAAATACACTAAAACGGGCGAATGGCGGTTCACTACTCATGTTAGATTGGAGGTGGCATATCAACGCTACACATGACATACTAAGCAAATAAAACAGTAGATAGCTATTAGGTAGGCTGAGGAAAACTGGTACGCCGATCGTTATGTCGATCGGGATTGAATGGTGCACAAAAGTTCGGAAACCGTCCGTACGATAATGGTAATCGGATCATCCCATCCAAGACCTGTGTCTGAGCTGCGAGACAAGTTTAAATATAACTGTGCTACTCATTTGAGTATGAGTAGCGTGAAGTTACAAAGCCGACCTACTAGAGAGTCAGGCTTGGTGGCCAAGGTAACTTACATGACTTCAAGTAATATGACTAATAAAGTCTGGCATCAAAAAGTTGCCTGAAAGGGCCTACAGAAACTGCCGCCCGATACCGCTTTTGTCGAAAACGAGCACTCCTTAGTAGCCTCGAGGCCATCACTAAGGTGAAGCGAAATTACATAGTAGTTGTGTCTTAGTCTCAATTTTTACAATAATGTTTTGAAGTTCAGTCTACATCATGAATTCACTTTCTACAATGATGGGTGATTTGTGTTAACATCGCGCTGCCCGTGGGTCTAGCCTGTTCGTTTATTACCATACCATTGTCGGCTGATTCTCGCTTGACAGTATATTCCAGAACCCCTAATTGTAGGTATCTCGGGGTACTTTTTTAAACATACGTTATCAAAAGTTGAAAAATCCACACAACCCTATAACTCTGTATTTATTAGACAGCGAAGCAAGAACTTACTATAGATTCCATTCGGGAAAATGAAAAAGGTATATCTCATGGAAAATGGTATAAACGGAAGAATAGTACAACATCATCAAAAGTATGCACAATTCGGACGTGAGTGACGCTCAACAATGACCCACTAAGCAGACAAACAACTCATAAGTCACAAACGTCAAATATCAGTGCCCTTTTTGATCGATAGGATCGATCTTCCTTTACAGAAAGTTTCGCACAAGTGAAGAGGACTTTGAACAGCCTGATGGGTGCGTTTCACACAATGCAGTCTCTTTATCATACCTGTTGCAACGGTGATAGTCAGAATTTATAAGCCACTCTACTGACTTCTCTTCAGAGTAGTGGACTGCTGCTGCCCAGCAAGAAAAGTCACTTATTGTTTGATTTGACCAAGAAACAGGTATCGACTGCTCTCTCGTGTGATTTTCTGGTTTGCTCAGTGTGTTTCTATTTTGTTAGTCATCCACTTTGGTGACAGGCAAGTACTTATTCAAACAAATACTTACCTATATTTGTTACCTTTGTTAAATCACCATGAAACTTCTAACCTTCTTTTTACATCATCAGTAAATTACCTCACAAATATTGTAATGATTTTAGATCTTTTCTTTGGAAAAAATTACTGGTCCGTCTTTATGTGCGGAAGATCAAACGCTCTGCGTTTGGCGCGGACTTATCTTGACCCATTCAAAGCATCTCTATTGAATGTGGCTTTTAAATTCGTGACATAAATGCGAAGACAGGTATTTTACCCTTTATTTGGACGTCAGATGTCCTCAGTTTTGACAAGGCCATTCAGACCGCCTAGTATACTCCTTTACATCTTACAGTTGACTGTAGGGAGGGTTGCAGATTGCAGCTGGGTTAAAAAGCAGAGTTTGGTCACCCAAGCACGTCTAAAACTAGTTAGCCATTTGAATAAATAAAAATGATCCAAATGATGTTATCTGAGGAGAAGCTAGTTCGAGTCCGAATACCCTCGCCCAAGCTGAACCCATATCCCAGAATTAAGCTGTGTTAACTGTCTCCCAATGTAGGCAAACATCAATGCAATCTTTGAACAAATTTTCATCTTTCTATCATCCTCAACACATTGTGTAATGCCCGTCCCATCAGAAGCACTGATTTCGCACTCCCCAGACTTTGAGCATTACTGAATTTGGAAATTTGACTGAATTATTCACGGATCCAGCCACTCACCTAATCAGCGGATACCCTGTTGGGTCTCTTACACTGTTGTACTCTCATTGTTCTGAAAAGAGACTGGAGGATGTGAAAGACGTCGAAAAATCGTAAGTCAAAAGTTGACTCAACAGTAATTTTGTATTTTTTTACTCTTGTTGATTATCTATATATATACGCATACCCATAACTGTTCTGGAGCAAACAATTGACATAATTGTCAAAGTGGTCTTGTGCGCAGCAAAGCATTAAAGTCGACTTTTCCATGACACAATATACAGAACAACTTGCCTTGAAACGGGAGTAAAAACACTTAGGCATCTGACGAATTCCTCAGCTCTCAGAACAGATGGCATAATTGTAGATTTATATTACCTTTGCATTTATGACCCCATGAGGCTGCTTACCTAACACGATGCACAATCTTATCAATGGAAGACAGAAATGTTGGGTTAACAGTTATCAACTTGTTTGGCATTGCCAGCAGACTGATGTCAGTAGGAACTTCAGGAGCAACCACTTAACACCATTGTCATTGCGAGGAACCAGTCAATTGTAACAACTTGGTGGTGTTTGGCAGCCTGTGTTTCATATGCCTCATCTTCGCCTGAACATCCTGTCTAATGGCACGTAGCCAATGCATTATGGTCTTTCATGAGATGACAGCTCCTGTCAGAAAACCTGAGCAACAAATAAGATGGACTGATGGCAGACACAGATTGTTACTTCACCCCCGCCCTGTTCCATTGTACTTTATCAAGCGAAAAGGGAGGCGTTCATTCTGCTAGAAGAAGAACGGGACGTAAGATTACAAGCATTGCACCGGTATGAATGAAATCGACCCCTCCACAGACCAACTAATAACATTGAATTCTTCGTCACTAGAAATATCTTTTTGATGCTACATATGTTGTTCCTCCTTGAACACAAGTGAACAAGTCAAAATGCATCACAGAAAACACGTGAAACGTTGTGTGTACAGTGTTTCACCTTGAGTATGTCAGATTAATGAGTGTACTCTTGGTGTGTCCTTAGAACGTACTGGTTGTTGACAGCTCGTGTTCGGGATGAACGTGTCCAATTGTGTTCTTTGGTGTCCTTAACTTCGACAACAAATGCAATTTACCATAGCCCCAAAGTAAGAATAAAGTAGAATGCAACGTAGAGAAGTACGGAATGGTCCACTGCCCACTCCGGTCGACACAGTGTAAAAACCTAAGTGTGCAAACGCAGCGAAACAGCAACGTGAATAGTGTGGAAAACAAGCGTTGCTCTCGGGAGAGACAAGAAGAATCCATGTCTGGTGATGGTCTGTCGGCAATACATACGTCAGTAAAGACGGGGGTTGTAAAATTACCTGTTCCGTCTCGTTTGAAGACTGAGACACACCAATCCGAGCTCACCACAGCGGTAATCGTAGTCACTCTCCTGCTTAAACCGGCGTTCAGGAAACACTTCATCACACTTGCCTTTTTAACCTAT
>NW_008751677.1:2519830-2531667 GCF_000715545.1 Opisthorchis viverrini
TCGTGGGGGGGCGTGCAGCAGTGATATAAGGCGTCAGCTCTCCATAGAAGTCATGATTGGTGGCTGAAGTACTTGCAGTTCGACTGCATGAAACCCCGCCTTGTGTCTTTATCTTATCTCATGCCATCGTTCCCTGACAGACACCACCAAAAGTCTGACCATTCTTAAGCCAGTTCACAGTGAAGTTGTCCGCACGAACGGAGCTCACCGTATGAGTTCTCCTCTAACAAAAGGTGTCAACGATATCGTATATTTGGCTGTGTTTCTAGTCTCGCTGCAACGCCCAAAGGTTCACAGCTCCAAGCGGAAATGGTATCAACACCCGAGCAACCAACGGCTCGCCGTTATCTGACGCTCAGACTTTAAAGGTGAACTGTGCTCATCGGTGGCAGACTTATATATTTGTTGACGCCTTGAACGTAGACAAGTGCGGTTCGTTGTATAGACTTGTTTTTTGTGTGTAGACTCAGAGTTTCGTTTCGGGAACTTCGCATCTGTACATCTCATGATCGCGTTGCGTCATACCCGTTCCACGTCAGTTGACCCATCTTCTCCTTTCCAGAAATTCCGCCTTCCTTTTCTTACTGTATCGTTAACGTTCCAAAGTCAATAGGCCCAAGTAAACTTGCGGTCACAGCACTTGTTTCACGCTTCACACACAGTCTTTCAGAATGTTCGCTAGCGTGTACGTATCTGCGAGAATATGTATCTATATATTATGGTCACTGTTGATGTCAACTGTTATAGACATAGAACAACATTCATAAGGTTACTGGAAACTATTCGATAGCTTACGGCCGTTTTTCCCCTCAACGGGACTCACCGAGTAGGCACACTTTCCGAGTTCCAGTCAACCTTATGTTCTACAATAATTCAAATTGGATGCGATTCTCCAAATACACTCGTTTGTATCCTGTTTTTCTTGACTGGAACAAGTTGGTAGTCCTTATGGGGGTCGGTCTTTTTGTGAACAGATCCTACAAGGAGAAAACTGTAGTGCGCAGTCTAACGCACTATAACCCGACTGGAGCCGTTTGAATTTTGTCAGCTGAACACGTCGATGTCCGATTAGTCCCACCTAAGAATGGGGATTTGGATTTGGTTTTCAGTCATTTTGGAGCACACCGGTGGTTCTTCGACATGGCTGCGCCGACAATCAAGCTCAACTCTCCGACTGAGGTAGGTGATGCGAGTGCAGATTCAAAAGGTGCATTAGGTTTCAAGCATCCGTGGCACCACCTGAGTGGGAAGTCCCCACAGGCGGGTCAATCATCTGACACAAACACGCATACCCTCGGCCATGCCCGGGTCTGAACATCTGACACGCGAAGCCGGCGTTGCCACAAAATTCAAAACAGGCGAACCTGTTCACGCTTGAACGATATGCTTGTTATGTTCGACTCTTTGAACGATGACCCAATAACGGTGTTCGCTGTGACGACCGATTGACATGCCTGTCAGAACTTCCCACTCCGGGAGCACCGCAGATGCTTGAAACCCCGCTGTACAGTTTTTGACTTTGTCGTGGTTGGCTGCGGGATATGCATCGCTAATGAGCTCTCATAAGATCAAAGCTCGAGTCCAGTGCTTCCTCGCTTTGGTGTGGACTCAAGAAAATAACTGCGCCAGGATGGAAGAGTTATGTCAGTGTGAGTTCCACAAGTCCCACATGCCAGCCGTATTCTGTTTAGTGTGATTAGTAAAACTGGGACATACTTTATCTGGGCAACTACGACATTGTGATATTTTAGTTATCGGCAAATTCAGGTGTGTAAAAACTCATTCAGCGCTTAAAACCCTGAAGTATGCAGAAGCTTCGGATTATCTGACTATGAAACAGGTCCAATGCCCAGGGGTTTGTGCGACAGTTAGTTTTGCTCCGTGTGTAGCTTGTAATGTTGAACAATTATACTCCCTTATACTCACAATGGTAACTAATTTAGTTGGAATTCTTTCTGCAACCACGTGACCGGAGGTTGGTGTCGACCAGTGTATACGAAAGCATTCTGTCAGGTGACAATGGGACGAGCACGTGACCAGCAATCTTACCGCGTGCTATTCCAATCATAAGACCGGACTAGCCCACATGTGTCGTTTTGCTTGCAAAGAAATAGATGGTTGTATTTTTGTTGGTGCTTTCTCTGAACTCTGTTTTCAGATTTAAAGTATATCTACCTCATCAGTATTCAACATCAAGGCTTGCTCACTATTTAGGCATAAATTATGTCATCATCATCATCATCATCATCATCATCATCATCATCATCATCATCATCATCATCATCATTGTCAGCTTTAATGACCGCGTACTCGTCGTACAGTGGTTGTAGCTGCCACAGTTTCGTTCACGGATGATTTGGGTGAGGGGGATGGTAGCTGCGCATTGCAGGCGGGAGATGATAAATTGGCGCATAAATCCAGCACTATCATTGGGCTGTCAAGTAGGGGGCGGGTTGGAAAAGGAGCTATCCATTGAAGGCAATAGCTTGGATGCACGAGCGCCATTGAGGGCTCGACTGGGCCATGTCTGCCAATGTCTCTAGATAAATTAGATAAATTATGTGAAAGTTTCATGTTGGATGAAGAAAAGATCCAGCGCTGGTATACGGTAACACTTTTCCATTTCCAAAATAATTCCACTGGAACAACCTGAATAGAAACATACAACACCGCATTGTCCTGTTCCGAGTCTGATGGGAACGCCGGATAGGCAATGTTGAAGTACGTCGAATGGTATTCGGGAGAAATAACTCACCCTCGATAGGTGAACTGATCACACTGCATAGGTTGTGCTGTATGGGCCACGTGCTGTGTATGCCAGTCGACCGAATTCCTCGAAGGGCTCTTTTCGCACAACCACGTGAAGGGTGGAGACGAGCCAGAGGCGGTCAAACAATGACTCGGCAGCGAAGTTTAAAAGCCATTACCAGCAAACTCAGCTGCGCTGGTGATTGCCGTCTTTCTGGATGAGGATCCCAAGACGGGCCTTTCAATGGTTAGGGACAGTCAGACATGGCCCAGTTGCGCCCTCAATGGTACTCGTGCATGCAAGCAACTGCCTTTAATTTATAGCTCCCTTCCGGATTCCTTCAAATGACAGTCCATTGAGAATGCTGTAGTTATCAGCTCCCACCTCCAATGCACAACTACCTACCCCACCTCTCCAAGGCCTCGGTGAACGAAACTAGGGCACCTGCAAACACTCTACGATAAATACGCGATTCTTATAGCTGACAATGATGATGATGCTTTGTCCTGAAGCCTTTTTAGCCGCTACCAGGAACAGTGTGGACCCCATCCTGCAATAAACATAACAGCTATAGTACCCCCGAGTGCTCGTAATTAGCATCGTGTCCTTTTGACAGAACGATACTCGACTGCATATCTGTTGGGTCATTATGAATAAGGTACTGAGAATGACGGTGTTCCAGACAGATGATGACTCAGCATACGCAATCCGTCAGCAGGGAATCACGACTTGTGGTGCTGAATCCATTCTCCAGGTGAAGCATGCCTAAGTGAGCAATTGCTTTTTTGTGGCCTCAGTCTAGGTAAAGGTGAGAAAGGATCTGACGACACCTTATTTTCTGTCTCCATTCTGGGTAGACAACTCTAGCAATCTAGGGCCAAACAGTCCATATACACAGCCATTGATGTTATCTAATATTCCGCTTTGCCATCAGATGTCATTAACTAGCGGACGCAACATGGTTCGTGAGATTTTGTTGGATGACCGTGCCTCTTACGTTAAATTTGGTGATACGTAAATTGCCCAGTAACTTCAAATGTCTCTGCCTAGATTGCAAAGTATGATTTCAGTAATTGCATGTACGAGGGGCAAAACCAAGGGACGATTCAGTTTAAAACGAGTTTCAACTCTTTTCCCCATCGTATATGACAGTGATATCATCTGCGTATCCTAAATTCACAGGAATTTCGTTGGTAACCAATTAAACAGAGTTCCTTTCAGCAGTGGCTCCATAAACATATTGAAAGAGTACCGTTTTCGAACACTGCTTTATAGAAAGAATTTTGTAGAGCACTTCATAGACTTTTACAACCTTGCAGGTTTGATAATATGAAGAACGTGTTAGATACACGAGTACCTGGGACATTCTCCTCTGAACAAGCTCCTTTAACAGAGACTAGGCAGCACACTTGAATGCATCTTGGGAATCCAAGAGCAACAAGATTTTACCTCGATTCTGAGTGTGCCTTTACTACAGCATCTACTAGGCCGAAGTCCTGTCGAGTGGGAATCAGGAAAACGCCAAATAGTTCTGACATCCATCAACAGTAGAAGGCTGGAAGCCATGCACGTCAAGGATACACTGTCGCCCGAGAGAGGATATGCGGTCATAACCTTTCGAAAAGCAAGTAGTACAGGCTAATCACCTATAGTTCAAATAAAGTTCCAGAATCCAACTGAAGGGTGGCGTATATCAACAACAGTTTTTGTCAGAATACCGCTTTACTTGGGGTAACTTAGCCAGTATTATCCTGACTTTTAAAATACGAATCCGCTGGAATATTCTTCAGTTGTTACAAACAATCCCTATCTACTTCACATCCCCCCTTTTGCGTCCACCAAATGGGTACACTAATTTGCGATTGACGGCTGAACATCCGGAGTCGAACTGTATTGAGAACTAGCGGAAATGCTCACGAGTAATGTCACGGTTCTATCTAACTTGACTGATGTTCACTATGCTGTACAACAGGCACAACTCTCGGCGGTAGTCGCCAAATGTACGTTCACTGCTATACCAAAATCAATGCAATTGGAGTGCGTCATTCCACTAGACCTGTGTTAAATACAGCAACAACTACAGCTAAACCATTGGACAGTATGCCTCTCAGCAAACATCATCCATCTATCATCGCCACATTTGTTGTGCCATTTTTGGGTTCACGTATGATTACTTCCGAACCCCCTAATTGGAACAACGAAGGCGAGAAGCCAGTCAAGAATTTTCAGCAACATTATGAGTAGTGCATTATGAATATACATGTATCGCGATTTCTCGAATAGCGTAGCGACCGAAACATGGGATAGACTCGGTGCGGCAAATTCAGTTGCCTGGTAACATCAGCTGGGTTCCAGGTGAGTCTCTCGCAAAACCGAATTAGTTTGCAAATCAGTGTATTTCGCTAAAATGTGTTGCCTTCGAAACCAAATGGTGAACGTGGTTCTCAGAGAAGTCACATTGCTAATATCAGCTACGAATCAGGTTGAGTGTTCCACAAAACCCTTGGCGTGTTTCGTCGGGCAATTAAGCGACCTGTGTCAACTGCCATTGATCTCCCCCTCTGGGACACTTTGAAGTAAGCCGGACGACACTTTTTTCGATTTTGATTATTTCTTCTTGTTTTTCGCACTAAATTACTCCACCGCAGCCTTAGGACTCTAACGTCTTCTTGAACGTCACCCGCCTCGATATCATAAATGCCATTGATAACTTCAATATCCGGACAAGAAAGTTGGATGACTACATGGAACGGTAGCATAAATTTTCCCGAAACTCAAGTTCTACTAAGATTTCGAAAAAAACACTCATTTTCTGAGTAGTCGAGAACAGCTGGAAAGATATTACGATTACCTCAACAAGTACTCTCATTTGCACAAGAGTTTGGATTTGACAGAAGGCTCAGCTGAATCCACCTGAATCTCTTGTTTATGATGATCTAGACAAATATGATTATTTATCTTAATCCAAGAATCTATCGTCTAGTCTCTGAAAGGAATGAAAAACCCTGGCACAATCTTAAAGATTGACCCGGAAGACGATTATAAGGTCAATAGGTTCCGTCCCTTTTCGTATACACAGGCACCAGCAAAACAGTAGGTCACGCAATGGTGGGCAGTGCTGAATCACACACTTCAGGCTCGTCTTACTGCACGGCATGAACATCCATTCATTCCGATCTATCACGCATATGAATCTGCGACCATAGTATCCGCTTTCGCCTCCTTCATCCAGTGGTAAGATTGGAAGAACTCAATTTGCTTCAGCTTGAGTCACCTGGACGAGCTCGGCCAGGTTGTGGTGTCTGTTCAGAAGGGAACATAAACGTTAAACCCTCTAAAAACGTACAAAGACCGCTTGCATTGGAGCTGTTACGACTCCCCGGGACTATGATACAAAAACGGACGTCCGGCTGCGAGTAGATTCGGAAGGAGCACATAATCGCAGAAACTGGGGCACATGCAAAGATATTTTACTGGCTTCTGGTTTAAGTACATTTCCACGACAGATACTCTTATCTTTTCACTTTTGTGTGAGCAAACATGTCCTCTAACTTTTTAGTAAAAATCAAACCGCCATCAGTTAGACTTGATGAGTGCACAGACCGAAATCTGTATCTTGAAAGAGGCATGTTTGACGAAGACAAGCAACATCATCAAGTCTCTTCATTCTGTCCAAACTGCCAAGTGATCTTTTCTCGGCAGTATCCCTTTCACGGTAGCAAAATGTGCACTTTTTCCTATTCGTTGACTAAATCACTCGACCCAAATTGAAATTGTTGACGAAATAAAGATAACGGGGTCAAAGCAAGCTAAACCGTTCATACTGTGCATTTGCCGACGCACAAACATTATCGTTTTCCTGGGGATTCCAGGACACTGAAGAAATGTTCAGTCGTCGGGCAAATTTAATGGAAAAATTCAACGGTATATGTAAGCGTCAGAATGAAGTATAGCTGGCAGACACACAAAACTAAAACGGTCTTTTGACGTACATGCGACAGAATGGTTGTAACCGAGTGAGAGGTTGCTGTAAGTCTCACAAGCGGTTGGAATAAGCACAGAAGGTACCACTAATTTATTTTGAGTCAACCTCCCCGACTAAAAGCTTAAGATCAAACCGTCTGGCCATGAGCGTCTGAACAGCGTTGTTGTTAACGCATCTTTCAGTCGGACAATTCACATCTCGTGTGGACCTCCAATTTGAGGATTCTTTACTGGGGGAGCCAGACAACACATGACTACGTGATGTGACTTCCGTGAGCGAAAGATGCAACTGGTTCAGCCTAGGTACTAATCACACGCTCGTGGCAGAACGGTTTAACCACCGACCACTAGCCGGGTGGTCACGAGCTGGAATCCCACCCAGGAGATACGTGATGATGATTCCAAATAAGGATGAAAAAACTCTACCGCTCTTTATGGATATCCGACGTGGGTCCACCTCAATTAAACGATGAAATCTCGATTGCAATTATCTACGTCTTAGTGTTATACTACAACGGGTCAAAGACAATGCAAGAACCCTTGATAGCGGCGCATTATACAGGAGAAGAATAACGCTTTTCATATGCCTACACACACGCTGAAAGGCCCTCTACTGTATTCAGTGAGTGGATTCCATGTGCTGGATGGCTTATCTAATACGGAAGACACCCTAAACTGAACTCTTCCACTGATTTAGCATGATTTAGCCATGCTTCCCGGAAAAAAGCTGTTAGTAACGGCTGTTGGTCGTTTTCATCCCAGCAGTCCAAAGCTATCCTGTTTCCTGTGTTATAAAAATGGAATAAAACAGATTCCGAGCTGAATGGCCGGGGCGGTTTGCCGAAGCACTCCCCCTAAAAAACAACCGTTCAGCTGTAACACCCTTTCGGTGTACTCCCCTTGGGAGGTGGCCAGACACAAAACGAAAACGAACCTGGCATTGGACTGTATTGTTCTACTCTTGAGAGCACCTAAGGGTTTTATTATCTCTCAAAGGTTATATTAACACAGGCAAAATCAACCGTGTCGCTGTGGTATTTGCTGTTGGAATGAGATAACGGAATCAACCTTCGAATTTTTGGAAATATACTAGGCGTTCTGTTCGAAATAACCATCTGAAGATGGTTGTCTGCTTTCCGGGAGCCAGAATCAAAACCACCTCACACGAGACTGTCTAACTGCAATGCTCCTAGTCGAATGATGCACTGACAAAAATATCCAGAACAGACAATTTCCGGACAAGATTAAACAAGTGCGCTCAAATTGAAGTTAGATGGAACGCCATTTGTAGAATTTCCGAAACAACCACTGAGACGTTTCTGACTAGTACTTCAAACTGCGGCTTCCAAGTGGCCTGAGTCATCATTGTTCAGAACTGAAAATTTGGGGTTCTTCAAGCAACAGCTTGGGTTACCGGACGGATAACCTCAGTTCAGACATATCAGATTACTTTCACCGTTGGAGGTGAACAAAAAGTCTTTACAGCTTAACTGGAAGTTGAATGCTAATCTTACAATAAGTTGCTACAATGTTTTCTTCTCAAAATTCAGACGTCCCACGTTGATCATTGTTCTGGATTTGAAGACTGTTTTTGATTCTGTCGATCCTAATTTTGACAGTTTCTGGCGATCAACGTTATCCCTTCCATGTTTCTCTCCCTTATGAGGGCACTGCATGTGAACTCCTGTGGGAGGGTTTTCGCCCGAGTTCCCCACGTCCAGTGGTGTAAGACAAGGTTGCTTTATGTCAACTTTTCTCTTCAACTTTGTCATTGATATACTGTTTGAAATTTCTCTGCCTGCCTCCGAAACCTCGGGAGTCGAAATGCTCCCGAGACGTTTCCTCGCAGACATTAAGTATGCAGACGATATTGCTCTCCTTGGTTCACATCCTTCCCAAATGCCCTATTTTAAATAACCTGAATAACTGCCGCATGGTTTGGTATGTGCTTCACACCTGCAAAGTGCTGCTACAAGACTGGGTGGGATCTAATCCACACCTCATGGTTGCAGGTGAACTAATCGGCGTAGATAAATTTGCTCGCGTGGGGAGCCGTATAGGTTCCGGCTGGAGATCAGATTATTTCTTAAATCGGAAAGGTCAGGACAACTTTTGCCAACCCTCGATGCCTATGGCGCCGACATGACCGCAGTTTGTCTGTTAAGGATAAAGTTCACACGGCGGTGGTGCTTTGTGGATCAGAGACGCGGCGTCTACGCGCAGAGGGCATACGGAAGATGTCAGTGTTTGATCATTGGTGTTTCCGAAGCATCGAACATCGGATTTATAATGCTGAGGCACGCCAGATGGTTTTAGGAAGAAGGAACTCCCCCACGATAGATGAATTACTCATGCTCTATAGGTTGCGCTGGTTAATACATGTACTCCGCATGCTAGAAAGCCGTCTGTCTCACGGATCTCTTTATTCTCAGCCCTGTGCTGCGTAAAAGCGACCGAAAGGTGGACAATTTGTGACCTGGCAAGAAGTACGAGAACAACAACCAGTGAACTTAGTCGGGTTAGCAACCACCGCCTTCCTGGATGGAAACTTCGGGAAACGAATCACCAGTGGTTAGTGACATTGACAGAAATGGTTCGAACGAAAAGTTAGTGGCACTCGTGCATCAAAGCTATCACCTCCAATGCGTAGCTACCCGATTTCCGACAAACTGAACACGCCTTCGCCTCCAAGGCTTGGTTGTACGTTTCAATTTCTCGTTCTCCGGTGATCGAAACCGTAGCAGATGGAATCAGTGTACCTATGAAACACCGTTCATAGCTGGTAAATTAGACCGATTTGGCTGAGACACTCATTCAGGCAATCTGGATAGGAACTGACAACAAAAACGCCACTGGCAGCGGTGGCAGTCATATCTTGCTGCTTCTCCAACCAGACGTAGTGGGCATCACGCAGTCCCCATCCTGGAAGGCGAGTAGCACCTACAGCACCCAAGCGTTTCGTGATCTCCTTCATACTCCTCTGCCAGGTCATGGGTTGGCCAACTCTCTGTTTACGCCACTCCGAATTGGGCATGGAAAACAGTACTCTCTTCGGCAAACGATGGTTCGGCATGCGTAAAACATGTCCCAACCAACGCAGCTTCTGGTGCTGGACACATTCTTCAATGGAAGTACCCGTTACACAACCGAAAACGCGCTTTCTAACTGCCTCGTTACGGATTCGCTGACACCAACCCACACGAGCTATGATTCTGAGACAACGATTGTCGAACACCTGAAGACGTCTCAGGTCCGCTGCTCGAATAGGCCAAGTCTCACAGCCATACAACAAAACAGCCCGTACTGTAGCTTGATACACACGTCCCTTCAGATTCAGGGATAAACCATTCTGACGCCATAGGTGTCTCAAGTTAGCAAACGCGGCCCGAGCCTTGCAGATTCGTGCATTCACCTCATCTGTCACACTGCAATCAAAACTAATACAACTTCCAAGGTACGTAAAACGCTCCACAACTTCCAGTACCTCGCCCTGGATTGTAAGGGGCGTGTTCAGTGACTGCACGTCCACAAGCATGACCTTACACTTTGTGGGTGCAAAATGCATACCAAAGGACGGGATGACTTTGGTCAGTTCATCCAAGAATACTTGCGCCTTCTCCTCCTCTTCGAACATGAGAACGATGTCGTCTGCATATTCCAGATCGACAAGGTTTTCTTCACTGGCTATTTGAACACCAGGGTTTTGGAGACCTTTCAGCGTTCGTCGATCACAAAGTTAAACAGGAATGGGGAGAGTGGGCATTCCTGACGGACACCACTTTGTGTACGGAAGCCTTTAGAGAGCTTGCCGTATAGTCTGACACGTCCGGAAGTTTGGGAATACAAAGTGCTTATGTTCACGAACTTCCGAGGCATTGTTTGGTGGGCAAGCGTGTTAAGAGGAAGAGTCACGGTTGAACAGATCCATCAACCGAGTCGAATGCGCCAAGGAAACCCAAGGATACTAAAATAATGGGTCGTTTATACGTGCGGCGTTGTTCTAGCACCTGATGAAGTGTGAAGATTTGGTCAACACAACCCCTATCATACCGAAATCCCACTTGCTGCTCTGGAATCAGTTTCACGGGCCACCGTCAGGTGACGAAGCACCAGTGACGCCAACAGTGTCGTTATGAGCGGGGTCAAACTGGTCTCCCTGGAATGTATTGCAGTCCAGAAAAGTATCCAGCAGGGCGTTTGCCGGGTATAAACACTTTCCTGAATTTTGAGAACGATATGGAACAAGTGCGACAAATCAGCTGAGCATATCAAAATGACATTAAGGATTCACTATTACCACAAAGCAAAATTTACACAAAATTCAATATAGATTAATAAGGAGCCAGTACCAAAGCAAATGAAGGATGATTCTGTTCGGCTAGACCAGTCATGACTGACTAACGAGGGCACTGACATTGCTGTTCTTTCGGAATATTCTTCATGACGGATTCAATGTGCTTTCCACAACCTAAGGGTAGGGAGATAGAAGAAACAATGCATTAGATGAAGGAATTTCAAGCATATAATACTGGAAGGATAGAGGTCCCCATGGACGAAAACATTTTCAAGCAAAAAACGAAAAACTGCGCAAATGTGAGAAAATAGCAATGGTGGATACAATTGCTGAAGGGATGTTAGAGCGCTGAAGGTATTGATTCTACTAGAAAGTCACATGGTGAGTTTCATGAACTAGGCTTGAGAACAGTGCTGTTTGCTATGGAATAACCTGCTTCCCACAAAGTTTAGCAAATACCTATGTAGGGTGTATCCGGAAAGAAATCAGTGAAGAGGGTGACGGTCTCAATTATGGTTATAATCCGACTTGAATAGGGGAAATTGAAAGGTGAGCGGGTGTTACTGCCGGTCGCCTAGGCCAACAGTCTTAGGGACCTCAACTTAATTCTTTGACTCAACAGTCTTGCCCGAGAGGCAGTGGCCATCACCCAACAGATAAACCAGCATCACTCTTAACAGTGGTATTTACACTGCCGTACAACCACAAAGTCAATTGCTTCAAATCCTTAAGGCAAAAAGTTGACTTGGAAGGGACTTAGTGCTATTATATATATATATATATATATATATATATATATATATATATATA